>NW_026061027.1:0-42034 GCF_929443795.1 Astur gentilis
CCCAGAGACTCAGCATGTCACGGTGCTCGCTCTCGGCAGAAGCTTTTTTCTGAAAAGGCAAACTTACGGCTCCTTCTCCCACAGGGAAGGTGCCAGCCCTGAAAACTAATGCAGTTTTTCACTATCCCTCTGCAGCCTATCCACAGGCACAACAGCTTTGGGGATCTCTGCTTTCCCAGAGACTCAGCATGTCACGGTGCTCACTCTCGCCAGAGCCTTTTTCTGAAAAGGCAAACTTACGGCTCCTTCTCCCACAAGGAAGGTGCCAGCCCTGAAAGATCTTGCTGGTATTCACTATCCCTCTGCAGCCTATCCACAGGCACAACAGCTTTTGGGATCTCTGCTTTCCCAGAGACTCAGCATGTCACGGTGCTCGCTCTCGGCAGAAGCTTTTTTCTGAGAAGGCAAACTTACGGCTCCTTCTCCCACAGGGAAGGTGCCAGCCCTGAAAACTAATGCAGTTTTTCACTATCCCTCTGCAGCCTATCCACAGGCACAACAGCTTTGGGGATCTCTGCTTTCCCAGAGACTCAGCATGTCACGGTGCTCGCTCTCGGCAGAAGCTTTTTTCTGAAAAGGCAAACTTACGGCTCCTTCTCCCACAGGGAAGGTGCCAGCCCTGAAAACTAATGCAGTTTTTCACTATCCCTCTGCAGCCTATCCACAGGCACAACAGCTTTTGGGATCTCTGCTTTCCCAGAGACTCAGCATGTCACGGTGCTCGCTCTCGGCAGAAGCTTTTTTCTGAAAAGGCAAACTTACGGCTCCTTCTCCCACAGGGAAGGTGCCAGCCCTGAAAACTAATGCAGTTTTTCACTATCCCTCTGCAGCCTATCCACAGGCACAACAGCTTTGGGGATCTCTGCTTTCCCAGAGACTCAGCATGTCACGGTGCTCACTCTCGCCAGAGCCTTTTTCTGAAAAGGCAAACTTACGGCTCCTTCTCCCACAAGGAAGGTGCCAGCCCTGAAAGATCTTGCTGGTATTCACTATCCCTCTGCAGCCTATCCACAGGCACAACAGCTTTTGGGATCTCTGCTTTCCCAGAGACTCAGCATGTCACGGTGCTCGCTCTCGGCAGAAGCTTTTTTCTGAGAAGGCAAACTTACGGCTCCTTCTCCCACAGGGAAGGTGCCAGCCCTGAAAACTAATGCAGTTTTTCACTATCCCTCTGCAGCCTATCCACAGGCACAACAGCTTTGGGGATCTCTGCTTTCCCAGAGACTCAGCATGTCACGGTGCTCGCTCTCGGCAGAAGCTTTTTTCTGAAAAGGCAAACTTACGGCTCCTTCTCCCACAGGGAAGGTGCCAGCCCTGAAAACTAATGCAGTTTTTCACTATCCCTCTGCAGCCTATCCACAGGCACAACAGCTTTGGGGATCTCTGCTTTCCCAGAGACTCAGCATTTCACGGTGCTCACTCTCGCCAGAGCCTTTTTCTGAAAAGGCAAAGTTACGGCTCCTTCTCCCACCAGGAAGGTGCCAGCCCTGAAAGATCTTGCTGGTATTCACTATCCCTCTGCAGCCTATCCACAGGCACAACAGCTTTTGGGATCTCTGCTTTCCCAGAGACTCAGCATGTCACGGTGCTCGCTCTCGGCAGAAGCTTTTTTCTGAGAAGGCAAACTTACGGCTCCTTCTCCCACAGGGAAGGTGCCAGCCCTGAAAACTAATGCAGTTTTTCACTATCCCTCTGCAGCCTATCCACAGGCACAACAGCTTTGGGGATCTCTGCTTTCCCAGAGACTCAGCATGTCACGGTGCTCGCTCTCGGCAGAAGCTTTATTCTGAAAAGGCAAACTTACGGCTCCTTCTCCCACAGGGAAGGTGCCAGCCCTGAAAACTAATGCAGTTTTTCACTATCCCTCTGCAGCCTATCCACAGGCACAACAGCTTTTGGGATCTCTGCTTTCCCAGAGACTCAGCATGTCACGGTGCTCGCTCTCGGCAGAAGCTTTTTTCTGAAAAGGCAAACTTACGGCTCCTTCTCCCACAGGGAAGGTGCCAGCCCTGAAAACTAATGCAGTTTTTCACTATCCCTCTGCAGCCTATCCACAGGCACAACAGCTTTTGGGATCTCTGCTTTCCCAGAGACTCAGCATGTCACGGTGCTCACTCTCGCCAGAGCCTTTTTCTGAAAAGGCAAACTTACGGCTCCTTCTCCCACAAGGAAGGTGCCAGCCCTGAAAGATCTTGCTGGTATTCACTATCCCTCTGCAGCCTATCCACAGGCACAACAGCTTTTGGGATCTCTGCTTTCCCAGAGACTCAGCATGTCACGGTGCTCGCTCTCGGCAGAAGCTTTTTTCTGAGAAGGCAAACTTACGGCTCCTTCTCCCACAGGGAAGGTGCCAGCCCTGAAAACTAATGCAGTTTTTCACTATCCCTCTGCAGCCTATCCACAGGCACAACAGCTTTGGGGATCTCTGCTTTCCCAGAGACTCAGCATGTCACGGTGCTCGCTCTCGGCAGAAGCTTTTTTCTGAAAAGGCAAACTTACGGCTCCTTCTCCCTCAGGGAAGGTGCCAGCCCTGAAAACTAATGCAGTTTTTCACTATCCCTCTGCAGCCTATCCACAGGCACAACAGCTTTGGGGATCTCTGCTTTCCCAGAGACTCAGCATGTCACGGTGCTCGCTCTCGGCAGAAGCTTTTTTCTGAAAAGGCAAACTTACGGCTCCTTCTCCCACAGGGAAGGTGCCAGCCCTGAAAACTAATGCAGTTTTTCACTATCCCTCTGCAGCCTATCCACAGGCACAACAGCTTTGGGGATCTCTGCTTTCCCAGAGACTCAGCATGTCACGGTGCTCGCTCTCGGCAGAAGCTTTTTTCTGAAAAGGCAAACTTACGGCTCCTTCTCCCACAGGGAAGGTGCCAGCCCTGAAAACTAATGCAGTTTTTCACTATCCCTCTGCAGCCTATCCACAGGCACAACAGCTTTTGGGATCTCTGCTTTCCCAGAGACTCAGCATGTCACGGTGCTCACTCTCGCCAGAGCCTTTTTCTGAAAAGGCAAACTTACGGCTCCTTCTCCCACAAGGAAGGTGCCAGCCCTGAAAGATCTTGCTGGTATTCACTATCCCTCTGCAGCCTATCCACAGGCACAACAGCTTTTGGGATCTCTGCTTTCCCAGAGACTCAGCATGTCACGGTGCTCGCTCTCGGCAGAAGCTTTTTTCTGAGAAGGCAAACTTACGGCTCCTTCTCCCACAGGGAAGGTGCCAGCCCTGAAAACTAATGCAGTTTTTCACTATCCCTCTGCAGCCTATCCACAGGCACAACAGCTTTGGGGATCTCTGCTTTCCCAGAGACTCAGCATGTCACGGTGCTCGCTCTCGGCAGAAGCTTTTTTCTGAAAAGGCAAACTTACGGCTCCTTCTCCCTCAGGGAAGGTGCCAGCCCTGAAAACTAATGCAGTTTTTCACTATCCCTCTGCAGCCTATCCACAGGCACAACAGCTTTGGGGATCTCTGCTTTCCCAGAGACTCAGCATGTCACGGTGCTCGCTCTCGGCAGAAGCTTTTTTCTGAAAAGGCAAACTTACGGCTCCTTCTCCCACAGGGAAGGTGCCAGCCCTGAAAACTAATGCAGTTTTTCACTATCCCTCTGCAGCCTATCCACAGGCACAACAGCTTTGGGGATCTCTGCTTTCCCAGAGACTCAGCATGTCACGGTGCTCGCTCTCGGCAGAAGCTTTTTTCTGAAAAGGCAAACTTACGGCTCCTTCTCCCACAGGGAAGGTGCCAGCCCTGAAAACTAATGCAGTTTTTCACTATCCCTCTGCAGCCTATCCACAGGCACAACAGCTTTGGGGATCTCTGCTTTCCCAGAGACTCAGCATGTCACGGTGCTTACTCTCGCCAGAGCCTTTTTCTGAAAAGGCAAACTTACGGCTCCTTCTCCCACAAGGAAGGTGCCAGCCCTGAAAGATCTTGCTGGTATTCACTATCCCTCTGCAGCCTATCCACAGGCACAACAGCTTTTGGGATCTCTGCTTTCCCAGAGACTCAGCATGTCACGGTGCTCGCTCTCGGCAGAAGCTTTTTTCTGAGAAGGCAAACTTACGGCTCCTTCTCCCACAGGGAAGGTGCCAGCCCTGAAAACTAATGCAGTTTTTCACTATCCCTCTGCAGCCTATCCACAGGCACAACAGCTTTGGGGATCTCTGCTTTCCCAGAGACTCAGCATGTCACGGTGCTCGCTCTCGGCAGAAGCTTTTTTCTGAAAAGGCAAACTTACGGCTCCTTCTCCCACAGGGAAGGTGCCAGCCCTGAAAACTAATGCAGTTTTTCACTATCCCTCTGCAGCCTATCCACAGGCACAACAGCTTTTGGGATCTCTGCTTTCCCAGAGACTCAGCATGTCACGGTGCTCGCTCTCGGCAGAAGCTTTTTTCTGAAAAGGCAAACTTACGGCTCCTTCTCCCACAGGGAAGGTGCCAGCCCTGAAAACTAATGCAGTTTTTCACTATCCCTCTGCAGCCTATCCACAGGCACAACAGCTTTTGGGATCTCTGCTTTCCCAGAGACTCAGCATGTCACGGTGCTCACTCTCGCCAGAGCCTTTTTCTGAAAAGGCAAACTTACGGCTCCTTCTCCCACAAGGAAGGTGCCAGCCCTGAAAGATCTTGCTGGTATTCACTATCCCTCTGCAGCCTATCCACAGGCACAACAGCTTTTGGGATCTCTGCTTTCCCAGAGACTCAGCATGTCACGGTGCTCGCTCTCGGCAGAAGCTTTTTTCTGAGAAGGCAAACTTACGGCTCCTTCTCCCACAGGGAAGGTGCCAGCCCTGAAAACTAATGCAGTTTTTCACTATCCCTCTGCAGCCTATCCACAGGCACAACAGCTTTGGGGATCTCTGCTTTCCCAGAGACTCAGCATGTCACGGTGCTCGCTCTCGGCAGAAGCTTTTTTCTGAAAAGGCAAACTTACGGCTCCTTCTCCCTCAGGGAAGGTGCCAGCCCTGAAAACTAATGCAGTTTTTCACTATCCCTCTGCAGCCTATCCACAGGCACAACAGCTTTGGGGATCTCTGCTTTCCCAGAGACTCAGCATGTCACGGTGCTCGCTCTCGGCAGAAGCTTTTTTCTGAAAAGGCAAACTTACGGCTCCTTCTCCCACAGGGAAGGTGCCAGCCCTGAAAACTAATGCAGTTTTTCACTATCCCTCTGCAGCCTATCCACAGGCACAACAGCTTTGGGGATCTCTGCTTTCCCAGAGACTCAGCATGTCACGGTGCTCGCTCTCGGCAGAAGCTTTTTTCTGAGAAGGCAAACTTACGGCTCCTTCTCCCACAGGGAAGGTGCCAGCCCTGAAAACTAATGCAGTTTTTCACTATCCCTCTGCAGCCTATCCACAGGCACAACAGCTTTGGGGATCTCTGCTTTCCCAGAGACTCAGCATGTCACGGTGCTCGCTCTCGGCAGAAGCTTTTTTCTGAAAAGGCAAACTTACGGCTCCTTCTCCCTCAGGGAAGGTGCCAGCCCTGAAAACTAATGCAGTTTTTCACTATCCCTCTGCAGCCTATCCACAGGCACAACAGCTTTTGGGATCTCTGCTTTCCCAGAGACTCAGCATGTCACGGTGCTCGCTCTCGGCAGAAGCTTTTTTCTGAAAAGGCAAACTTACGGCTCCTTCTCCCACAAGGAAGGTGCCAGCCCTGAAAGATCTTGCTGGTTTTCACTATCCCTCTGCAGCCTATCCACAGGCACAACAGCACTGGGGATCCCTGCTTTCCCGGAGACTCAGCATGTCACGGTGCTCGTTCTCGGCAGAAGCTTTTTTCTGAAAAGGCAAACTTACGGCTGCTTCTCCCACAAGGAAGGTGCCAGCCCTGAAAGATCTTGCTGGTTTTCACTATCCCTCTGCAGCCTATCTATAGCCGCAACAGCACTGGGGATCTCTGCTTTCCCAGAGACTCAGCATGTCACGGTGCTCGTTCTCGGCAGAAGCCTTTTTCTGAAAAGGCAAACTTACGGCTCCTTCTCCCACAAGGAAGGTGCCAGCCCTGAAAGATCTTGCTGCTCTTCACTATCCCTCTGCAGCCTATCCACAGGCACAACAGCATTGGGGATCTCTGCTTTCCCAGAGACTCAGCATGTCAAGGTGCTCGTTCTCGGCAGAAGCCTTTTTCTGAAAAGGCAAACTTACGGCTCCTTCTCCCACAAGGAAGGTGCTAGCCCTGAAAGATCTTGCTGCTCTTCACTATCCCTCTGCAGCCTATCCACAGGCACAACAGCATTGGGGATCTCTGCTTTCCCAGAGACTCAGCATGTCAAGGTGCTCGTTCTCGGCAGAAGCCTTTTTCTGAAAAGGCAAACTTACGGCTCCTTCTCCCACAAGGAAGGTGCCAGCCCTGAAAGATCTTGCTGGTTTTCACTATCCCTCTGAGGCCTATCTATAGCCGCAACAGCACTGGGGATCTCTGCTTTCCCAGAGATTCAGCATGTCACGGTGCTCGTTCTCGGCAGAAGCTTTTTTCTGAAAAGGCAAACTTACGGCTCCTTCTCCCACAAGGAAGGTGCCAGCCCTGAAAGATCTTGCTGCTCTTCACTATCCCTCTGAGGCCTATCTATAGCCGCAACAGCACTGGGGATCTCTGCTTTCCCAGAGACTCAGCATGTCACGGTGCTCGTTCTCGGCAGAAGCCTTTTTCTGAAAAGGCAAACTTACGGCTCCTTCTCCCACAAGGAAGGTGCCAGCCCTGAAAGATCTTGCTGGTTTTCACTATCCCTCTGCAGCCTATCCACAGGCACAACAGCTTTGGGGATCTCTGCTTTCCCAGAGACTCAGCATGTCACGGTGCTCGCTCTCGGCAGAAGCTTTTTTCTGAAAAGGCAAACTTACGGCTCCTTCTCCCACAGGGAAGGTGCCAGCCCTGAAAACTAATGCAGTTTTTCACTATCCCTCTGCAGCCTATCCACAGGCACAACAGCTTTGGGGATCTCTGCTTTCCCAGAGACTCAGCATGTCACGGTGCTCACTCTCGCCAGAGCCTTTTTCTGAAAAGGCAAACTTACGGCTCCTTCTCCCACAAGGAAGGTGCCAGCCCTGAAAGATCTTGCTGGTATTCACTATCCCTCTGCAGCCTATCCACAGGCACAACAGCTTTGGGGATCTCTGCTTTCCCAGAGACTCAGCATGTCACGGTGCTCGCTCTCGGCAGAAGCTTTTTTCTGAGAAGGCAAACTTACGGCTCCTTCTCCCACAGGGAAGGTGCCAGCCCTGAAAACTAATGCAGTTTTTCACTATCCCTCTGCAGCCTATCCACAGGCACAACAGCTTTGGGGATCTCTGCTTTCCCAGAGACTCAGCATGTCACGGTGCTCGCTCTCGGCAGAAGCTTTTTTCTGAAAAGGCAAACTTACGGCTCCTTCTCCCTCAGGGAAGGTGCCAGCCCTGAAAACTAATGCAGTTTTTCACTATCCCTCTGCAGCCTATCCACAGGCACAACAGCTTTGGGGATCTCTGCTTTCCCAGAGACTCAGCATGTCACGGTGCTCGCTCTCGGCAGAAGCTTTTTTCTGAAAAGGCAAACTTACGGCTCCTTCTCCCACAGGGAAGGTGCCAGCCCTGAAAACTAATGCAGTTTTTCACTATCCCTCTGCAGCCTATCCACAGGCACAACAGCTTTGGGGATCTCTGCTTTCCCAGAGACTCAGCATGTCACGGTGCTCGCTCTCGGCAGAAGCTTTTTTCTGAAAAGGCAAACTTACGGCTCCTTCTCCCACAGGGAAGGTGCCAGCCCTGAAAACTAATGCAGTTTTTCACTATCCCTCTGCAGCCTATCCACAGGCACAACAGCTTTGGGGATCTCTGCTTTCCCAGAGACTCAGCATGTCACGGTGCTCACTCTCGCCAGAGCCTTTTTCTGAAAAGGCAAACTTACGGCTCCTTCTCCCACAAGGAAGGTGCCAGCCCTGAAAGATCTTGCTGGTATTCACTATCCCTCTGCAGCCTATCCACAGGCACAACAGCTTTTGGGATCTCTGCTTTCCCAGAGACTCAGCATGTCACGGTGCTCGCTCTCGGCAGAAGCTTTTTTCTGAGAAGGCAAACTTACGGCTCCTTCTCCCACAGGGAAGGTGCCAGCCCTGAAAACTAATGCAGTTTTTCACTATCCCTCTGCAGCCTATCCACAGGCACAACAGCTTTGGGGATCTCTGCTTTCCCAGAGACTCAGCATGTCACGGTGCTCGCTCTCGGCAGAAGCTTTTTTCTGAAAAGGCAAACTTACGGCTCCTTCTCCCACAGGGAAGGTGCCAGCCCTGAAAACTAATGCAGTTTTTCACTATCCCTCTGCAGCCTATCCACAGGCACAACAGCTTTTGGGATCTCTGCTTTCCCAGAGACTCAGCATGTCACGGTGCTCGCTCTCGGCAGAAGCTTTTTTCTGAAAAGGCAAACTTACGGCTCCTTCTCCCACAGGGAAGGTGCCAGCCCTGAAAACTAATGCAGTTTTTCACTATCCCTCTGCAGCCTATCCACAGGCACAACAGCTTTGGGGATCTCTGCTTTCCCAGAGACTCAGCATGTCACGGTGCTCACTCTCGCCAGAGCCTTTTTCTGAAAAGGCAAACTTACGGCTCCTTCTCCCACAAGGAAGGTGCCAGCCCTGAAAGATCTTGCTGGTATTCACTATCCCTCTGCAGCCTATCCACAGGCACAACAGCTTTTGGGATCTCTGCTTTCCCAGAGACTCAGCATGTCACGGTGCTCGCTCTCGGCAGAAGCTTTTTTCTGAGAAGGCAAACTTACGGCTCCTTCTCCCACAGGGAAGGTGCCAGCCCTGAAAACTAATGCAGTTTTTCACTATCCCTCTGCAGCCTATCCACAGGCACAACAGCTTTGGGGATCTCTGCTTTCCCAGAGACTCAGCATGTCACGGTGCTCGCTCTCGGCAGAAGCTTTTTTCTGAAAAGGCAAACTTACGGCTCCTTCTCCCACAGGGAAGGTGCCAGCCCTGAAAACTAATGCAGTTTTTCACTATCCCTCTGCAGCCTATCCACAGGCACAACAGCTTTGGGGATCTCTGCTTTCCCAGAGACTCAGCATTTCACGGTGCTCACTCTCGCCAGAGCCTTTTTCTGAAAAGGCAAAGTTACGGCTCCTTCTCCCACAAGGAAGGTGCCAGCCCTGAAAGATCTTGCTGGTATTCACTATCCCTCTGCAGCCTATCCACAGGCACAACAGCTTTTGGGATCTCTGCTTTCCCAGAGACTCAGCATGTCACGGTGCTCGCTCTCGGCAGAAGCTTTTTTCTGAGAAGGCAAACTTACGGCTCCTTCTCCCACAGGGAAGGTGCCAGCCCTGAAAACTAATGCAGTTTTTCACTATCCCTCTGCAGCCTATCCACAGGCACAACAGCTTTGGGGATCTCTGCTTTCCCAGAGACTCAGCATGTCACGGTGCTCGCTCTCGGCAGAAGCTTTTTTCTGAAAAGGCAAACTTACGGCTCCTTCTCCCTCAGGGAAGGTGCCAGCCCTGAAAACTAATGCAGTTTTTCACTATCCCTCTGCAGCCTATCCACAGGCACAACAGCTTTGGGGATCTCTGCTTTCCCAGAGACTCAGCATGTCACGGTGCTCGCTCTCGGCAGAAGCTTTTTTCTGAAAAGGCAAACTTACGGCTCCTTCTCCCACAGGGAAGGTGCCAGCCCTGAAAACTAATGCAGTTTTTCACTATCCCTCTGCAGCCTATCCACAGGCACAACAGCTTTGGGGATCTCTGCTTTCCCAGAGACTCAGCATGTCACGGTGCTCGCTCTCGGCAGAAGCTTTATTCTGAAAAGGCAAACTTACGGCTCCTTCTCCCACAGGGAAGGTGCCAGCCCTGAAAACTAATGCAGTTTTTCACTATCCCTCTGCAGCCTATCCACAGGCACAACAGCTTTGGGGATCTCTGCTTTCCCAGAGACTCAGCATGTCACGGTGCTCGCTCTCGGCAGAAGCTTTTTTCTGAAAAGGCAAACTTACGGCTCCTTCTCCCACAGGGAAGGTGCCAGCCCTGAAAACTAATGCAGTTTTTCACTATCCCTCTGCAGCCTATCCACAGGCACAACAGCTTTTGGGATCTCTGCTTTCCCAGAGACTCAGCATGTCACGGTGCTCACTCTCGCCAGAGCCTTTTTCTGAAAAGGCAAACTTACGGCTCCTTCTCCCACAAGGAAGGTGCCAGCCCTGAAAGATCTTGCTGGTATTCACTATCCCTCTGCAGCCTATCCACAGGCACAACAGCTTTTGGGATCTCTGCTTTCCCAGAGACTCAGCATGTCACGGTGCTCGCTCTCGGCAGAAGCTTTTTTCTGAGAAGGCAAACTTACGGCTCCTTCTCCCACAGGGAAGGTGCCAGCCCTGAAAACTAATGCAGTTTTTCACTATCCCTCTGCAGCCTATCCACAGGCACAACAGCTTTGGGGATCTCTGCTTTCCCAGAGACTCAGCATGTCACGGTGCTCGCTCTCGGCAGAAGCTTTTTTCTGAAAAGGCAAACTTACGGCTCCTTCTCCCTCAGGGAAGGTGCCAGCCCTGAAAACTAATGCAGTTTTTCACTATCCCTCTGCAGCCTATCCACAGGCACAACAGCTTTGGGGATCTCTGCTTTCCCAGAGACTCAGCATGTCACGGTGCTCGCTCTCGGCAGAAGCTTTTTTCTGAAAAGGCAAACTTACGGCTCCTTCTCCCACAGGGAAGGTGCCAGCCCTGAAAACTAATGCAGTTTTTCACTATCCCTCTGCAGCCTATCCACAGGCACAACAGCTTTGGGGATCTCTGCTTTCCCAGAGACTCAGCATGTCACGGTGCTCGCTCTCGGCAGAAGCTTTTTTCTGAAAAGGCAAACTTACGGCTCCTTCTCCCACAGGGAAGGTGCCAGCCCTGAAAACTAATGCAGTTTTTCACTATCCCTCTGCAGCCTATCCACAGGCACAACAGCTTTTGGGATCTCTGCTTTCCCAGAGACTCAGCATGTCACGGTGCTCACTCTCGCCAGAGCCTTTTTCTGAAAAGGCAAACTTACGGCTCCTTCTCCCACAAGGAAGGTGCCAGCCCTGAAAGATCTTGCTGGTATTCACTATCCCTCTGCAGCCTATCCACAGGCACAACAGCTTTTGGGATCTCTGCTTTCCCAGAGACTCAGCATGTCACGGTGCTCGCTCTCGGCAGAAGCTTTTTTCTGAGAAGGCAAACTTACGGCTCCTTCTCCCACAGGGAAGGTGCCAGCCCTGAAAACTAATGCAGTTTTTCACTATCCCTCTGCAGCCTATCCACAGGCACAACAGCTTTGGGGATCTCTGCTTTCCCAGAGACTCAGCATGTCACGGTGCTCGCTCTCGGCAGAAGCTTTTTTCTGAAAAGGCAAACTTACGGCTCCTTCTCCCTCAGGGAAGGTGCCAGCCCTGAAAACTAATGCAGTTTTTCACTATCCCTCTGCAGCCTATCCACAGGCACAACAGCTTTGGGGATCTCTGCTTTCCCAGAGACTCAGCATGTCACGGTGCTCGCTCTCGGCAGAAGCTTTTTTCTGAAAAGGCAAACTTACGGCTCCTTCTCCCACAGGGAAGGTGCCAGCCCTGAAAACTAATGCAGTTTTTCACTATCCCTCTGCAGCCTATCCACAGGCACAACAGCTTTGGGGATCTCTGCTTTCCCAGAGACTCAGCATGTCACGGTGCTCGCTCTCGGCAGAAGCTTTTTTCTGAAAAGGCAAACTTACGGCTCCTTCTCCCACAGGGAAGGTGCCAGCCCTGAAAACTAATGCAGTTTTACACTATCCCTCTGCAGCCTATCCACAGGCACAACAGCTTTTGGGATCTCTGCTTTCCCAGAGACTCAGCATGTCACGGTGCTCGCTCTCGGCAGAAGCTTTTTTCTGAGAAGGCAAACTTACGGCTCCTTCTCCCACAGGGAAGGTGCCAGCCCTGAAAACTAATGCAGTTTTTCACTATCCCTCTGCAGCCTATCCACAGGCACAACAGCTTTGGGGATCTCTGCTTTCCCAGAGACTCAGCATGTCACGGTGCTCACTCTCGCCAGAGCCTTTTTCTGAAAAGGCAAACTTACGGCTCCTTCTCCCACAAGGAAGGTGCCAGCCCTGAAAGATCTTGCTGGTATTCACTATCCCTCTGCAGCCTATCCACAGGCACAACAGCTTTTGGGATCTCTGCTTTCCCAGAGACTCAGCATGTCACGGTGCTCGCTCTCGGCAGAAGCTTTTTTCTGAGAAGGCAAACTTACGGCTCCTTCTCCCACAGGGAAGGTGCCAGCCCTGAAAACTAATGCAGTTTTTCACTATCCCTCTGCAGCCTATCCACAGGCACAACAGCTTTGGGGATCTCTGCTTTCCCAGAGACTCAGCATGTCACGGTGCTCGCTCTCGGCAGAAGCTTTTTTCTGAAAAGGCAAACTTACGGCTCCTTCTCCCACAGGGAAGGTGCCAGCCCTGAAAACTAATGCAGTTTTTCACTATCCCTCTGCAGCCTATCCACAGGCACAACAGCTTTTGGGATCTCTGCTTTCCCAGAGACTCAGCATGTCACGGTGCTCGCTCTCGGCAGAAGCTTTTTTCTGAAAAGGCAAACTTACGGCTCCTTCTCCCACAGGGAAGGTGCCAGCCCTGAAAACTAATGCAGTTTTTCACTATCCCTCTGCAGCCTATCCACAGGCACAACAGCTTTGGGGATCTCTGCTTTCCCAGAGACTCAGCATGTCACGGTGCTCACTCTCGCCAGAGCCTTTTTCTGAAAAGGCAAACTTACGGCTCCTTCTCCCACAAGGAAGGTGCCAGCCCTGAAAGATCTTGCTGGTATTCACTATCCCTCTGCAGCCTATCCACAGGCACAACAGCTTTTGGGATCTCTGCTTTCCCAGAGACTCAGCATGTCACGGTGCTCGCTCTCGGCAGAAGCTTTTTTCTGAGAAGGCAAACTTACGGCTCCTTCTCCCACAGGGAAGGTGCCAGCCCTGAAAACTAATGCAGTTTTTCACTATCCCTCTGCAGCCTATCCACAGGCACAACAGCTTTGGGGATCTCTGCTTTCCCAGAGACTCAGCATGTCACGGTGCTCGCTCTCGGCAGAAGCTTTTTTCTGAAAAGGCAAACTTACGGCTCCTTCTCCCACAGGGAAGGTGCCAGCCCTGAAAACTAATGCAGTTTTTCACTATCCCTCTGCAGCCTATCCACAGGCACAACAGCTTTGGGGATCTCTGCTTTCCCAGAGACTCAGCATTTCACGGTGCTCACTCTCGCCTGAGCCTTTTTCTGAAAAGGCAAAGTTACGGCTCCTTCTCCCACAAGGAAGGTGCCAGCCCTGAAAGATCTTGCTGGTATTCACTATCCCTCTGCAGCCTATCCACAGGCACAACAGCTTTTGGGATCTCTGCTTTCCCAGAGACTCAGCATGTCACGGTGCTCGCTCTCGGCAGAAGCTTTTTTCTGAGAAGGCAAACTTACGGCTCCTTCTCCCACAGGGAAGGTGCCAGCCCTGAAAACTAATGCAGTTTTTCACTATCCCTCTGCAGCCTATCCACAGGCACAACAGCTTTGGGGATCTCTGCTTTCCCAGAGACTCAGCATGTCACGGTGCTCGCTCTCGGCAGAAGCTTTTTTCTGAAAAGGCAAACTTACGGCTCCTTCTCCCTCAGGGAAGGTGCCAGCCCTGAAAACTAATGCAGTTTTTCACTATCCCTCTGCAGCCTATCCACAGGCACAACAGCTTTGGGGATCTCTGCTTTCCCAGAGACTCAGCATGTCACGGTGCTCGCTCTCGGCAGAAGCTTTTTTCTGAAAAGGCAAACTTACGGCTCCTTCTCCCACAGGGAAGGTGCCAGCCCTGAAAACTAATGCAGTTTTTCACTATCCCTCTGCAGCCTATCCACAGGCACAACAGCTTTGGGGATCTCTGCTTTCCCAGAGACTCAGCATGTCACGGTGCTCGCTCTCGGCAGAAGCTTTATTCTGAAAAGGCAAACTTACGGCTCCTTCTCCCACAGGGAAGGTGCCAGCCCTGAAAACTAATGCAGTTTTTCACTATCCCTCTGCAGCCTATCCACAGGCACAACAGCTTTGGGGATCTCTGCTTTCCCAGAGACTCAGCATGTCACGGTGCTCGCTCTCGGCAGAAGCTTTTTTCTGAAAAGGCAAACTTACGGCTCCTTCTCCCACAGGGAAGGTGCCAGCCCTGAAAACTAATGCAGTTTTTCACTATCCCTCTGCAGCCTATCCACAGGCACAACAGCTTTTGGGATCTCTGCTTTCCCAGAGACTCAGCATGTCACGGTGCTCACTCTCGCCAGAGCCTTTTTCTGAAAAGGCAAACTTACGGCTCCTTCTCCCACAAGGAAGGTGCCAGCCCTGAAAGATCTTGCTGGTATTCACTATCCCTCTGCAGCCTATCCACAGGCACAACAGCTTTTGGGATCTCTGCTTTCCCAGAGACTCAGCATGTCACGGTGCTCGCTCTCGGCAGAAGCTTTTTTCTGAGAAGGCAAACTTACGGCTCCTTCTCCCACAGGGAAGGTGCCAGCCCTGAAAACTAATGCAGTTTTTCACTATCCCTCTGCAGCCTATCCACAGGCACAACAGCTTTGGGGATCTCTGCTTTCCCAGAGACTCAGCATGTCACGGTGCTCGCTCTCGGCAGAAGCTTTTTTCTGAAAAGGCAAACTTACGGCTCCTTCTCCCTCAGGGAAGGTGCCAGCCCTGAAAACTAATGCAGTTTTTCACTATCCCTCTGCAGCCTATCCACAGGCACAACAGCTTTGGGGATCTCTGCTTTCCCAGAGACTCAGCATGTCACGGTGCTCGCTCTCGGCAGAAGCTTTTTTCTGAAAAGGCAAACTTACGGCTCCTTCTCCCACAGGGAAGGTGCCAGCCCTGAAAACTAATGCAGTTTTTCACTATCCCTCTGCAGCCTATCCACAGGCACAACAGCTTTGGGGATCTCTGCTTTCCCAGAGACTCAGCATGTCACGGTGCTCGCTCTCGGCAGAAGCTTTTTTCTGAAAAGGCAAACTTACGGCTCCTTCTCCCACAGGGAAGGTGCCAGCCCTGAAAACTAATGCAGTTTTTCACTATCCCTCTGCAGCCTATCCACAGGCACAACAGCTTTTGGGATCTCTGCTTTCCCAGAGACTCAGCATGTCACGGTGCTCACTCTCACCAGAGCCTTTTTCTGAAAAGGCAAACTTACGGCTCCTTCTCCCACAAGGAAGGTGCCAGCCCTGAAAGATCTTGCTGGTATTCACTATCCCTCTGCAGCCTATCCACAGGCACAACAGCTTTTGGGATCTCTGCTTTCCCAGAGACTCAGCATGTCACGGTGCTCGCTCTCGGCAGAAGCTTTTTTCTGAGAAGGCAAACTTACGGCTCCTTCTCCCACAGGGAAGGTGCCAGCCCTGAAAACTAATGCAGTTTTTCACTATCCCTCTGCAGCCTATCCACAGGCACAACAGCTTTGGGGATCTCTGCTTTCCCAGAGACTCAGCATGTCACGGTGCTCGCTCTCGGCAGAAGCTTTTTTCTGAAAAGGCAAACTTACGGCTCCTTCTCCCTCAGGGAAGGTGCCAGCCCTGAAAACTAATGCAGTTTTTCACTATCCCTCTGCAGCCTATCCACAGGCACAACAGCTTTGGGGATCTCTGCTTTCCCAGAGACTCAGCATGTCACGGTGCTCGCTCTCGGCAGAAGCTTTTTTCTGAAAAGGCAAACTTACGGCTCCTTCTCCCACAGGGAAGGTGCCAGCCCTGAAAACTAATGCAGTTTTTCACTATCCCTCTGCAGCCTATCCACAGGCACAACAGCTTTGGGGATCTCTGCTTTCCCAGAGACTCAGCATGTCACGGTGCTCGCTCTCGGCAGAAGCTTTTTTCTGAAAAGGCAAACTTACGGCTCCTTCTCCCACAGGGAAGGTGCCAGCCCTGAAAACTAATGCAGTTTTTCACTATCCCTCTGCAGCCTATCCACAGGCACAACAGCTTTTGGGATCTCTGCTTTCCCAGAGACTCAGCATGTCACGGTGCTCACTCTCGCCAGAGCCTTTTTCTGAAAAGGCAAACTTACGGCTCCTTCTCCCACAAGGAAGGTGCCAGCCCTGAAAGATCTTGCTGGTATTCACTATCCCTCTGCAGCCTATCCACAGGCACAACAGCTTTTGGGATCTCTGCTTTCCCAGAGACTCAGCATGTCACGGTGCTCGCTCTCGGCAGAAGCTTTTTTCTGAGAAGGCAAACTTACGGCTCCTTCTCCCACAGGGAAGGTGCCAGCCCTGAAAACTAATGCAGTTTTTCACTATCCCTCTGCAGCCTATCCACAGGCACAACAGCTTTGGGGATCTCTGCTTTCCCAGAGACTCAGCATGTCACGGTGCTCGCTCTCGGCAGAAGCTTTTTTCTGAAAAGGCAAACTTACGGCTCCTTCTCCCACAGGGAAGGTGCCAGCCCTGAAAACTAATGCAGTTTTTCACTATCCCTCTGCAGCCTATCCACAGGCACAACAGCTTTTGGGATCTCTGCTTTCCCAGAGACTCAGCATGTCACGGTGCTCGCTCTCGGCAGAAGCTTTTTTCTGAAAAGGCAAACTTACGGCTCCTTCTCCCACAGGGAAGGTGCCAGCCCTGAAAACTAATGCAGTTTTTCACTATCCCTCTGCAGCCTATCCACAGGCACAACAGCTTTTGGGATCTCTGCTTTCCCAGAGACTCAGCATGTCACGGTGCTCACTCTCGCCAGAGCCTTTTTCTGAAAAGGCAAACTTACGGCTCCTTCTCCCACAAGGAAGGTGCCAGCCCTGAAAGATCTTGCTGGTATTCACTATCCCTCTGCAGCCTATCCACAGGCACAACAGCTTTTGGGATCTCTGCTTTCCCAGAGACTCAGCATGTCACGGTGCTCGCTCTCGGCAGAAGCTTTTTTCTGAGAAGGCAAACTTACGGCTCCTTCTCCCACAGGGAAGGTGCCAGCCCTGAAAACTAATGCAGTTTTTCACTATCCCTCTGCAGCCTATCCACAGGCACAACAGCTTTGGGGATCTCTGCTTTCCCAGAGACTCAGCATGTCACGGTGCTCGCTCTCGGCAGAAGCTTTTTTCTGAAAAGGCAAACTTACGGCTCCTTCTCCCTCAGGGAAGGTGCCAGCCCTGAAAACTAATGCAGTTTTTCACTATCCCTCTGCAGCCTATCCACAGGCACAACAGCTTTGGGGATCTCTGCTTTCCCAGAGACTCAGCATGTCACGGTGCTCGCTCTCGGCAGAAGCTTTTTTCTGAAAAGGCAAACTTACGGCTCCTTCTCCCACAGGGAAGGTGCCAGCCCTGAAAACTAATGCAGTTTTTCACTATCCCTCTGCAGCCTATCCACAGGCACAACAGCTTTTGGGATCTCTGCTTTCCCAGAGACTCAGCATGTCACGGTGCTCACTCTCACCAGAGCCTTTTTCTGAAAAGGCAAACTTACGGCTCCTTCTCCCACAAGGAAGGTGCCAGCCCTGAAAGATCTTGCTGGTATTCACTATCCCTCTGCAGCCTATCCACAGGCACAACAGCTTTTGGGATCTCTGCTTTCCCAGAGACTCAGCATGTCACGGTGCTCGCTCTCGGCAGAAGCTTTTTTCTGAGAAGGCAAACTTACGGCTCCTTCTCCCACAGGGAAGGTGCCAGCCCTGAAAACTAATGCAGTTTTTCACTATCCCTCTGCAGCCTATCCACAGGCACAACAGCTTTGGGGATCTCTGCTTTCCCAGAGACTCAGCATGTCACGGTGCTCGCTCTCGGCAGAAGCTTTTTTCTGAAAAGGCAAACTTACGGCTCCTTCTCCCTCAGGGAAGGTGCCAGCCCTGAAAACTAATGCAGTTTTTCACTATCCCTCTGCAGCCTATCCACAGGCACAACAGCTTTGGGGATCTCTGCTTTCCCAGAGACTCAGCATGTCACGGTGCTCGCTCTCGGCAGAAGCTTTTTTCTGAAAAGGCAAACTTACGGCTCCTTCTCCCACAGGGAAGGTGCCAGCCCTGAAAACTAATGCAGTTTTTCACTATCCCTCTGCAGCCTATCCACAGGCACAACAGCTTTGGGGATCTCTGCTTTCCCAGAGACTCAGCATGTCACGGTGCTCGCTCTCGGCAGAAGCTTTTTTCTGAAAAGGCAAACTTACGGCTCCTTCTCCCACAGGGAAGGTGCCAGCCCTGAAAACTAATGCAGTTTTTCACTATCCCTCTGCAGCCTATCCACAGGCACAACAGCTTTTGGGATCTCTGCTTTCCCAGAGACTCAGCATGTCACGGTGCTCACTCTCGCCAGAGCCTTTTTCTGAAAAGGCAAACTTACGGCTCCTTCTCCCACAAGGAAGGTGCCAGCCCTGAAAGATCTTGCTGGTATTCACTATCCCTCTGCAGCCTATCCACAGGCACAACAGCTTTTGGGATCTCTGCTTTCCCAGAGACTCAGCATGTCACGGTGCTCGCTCTCGGCAGAAGCTTTTTTCTGAGAAGGCAAACTTACGGCTCCTTCTCCCACAGGGAAGGTGCCAGCCCTGAAAACTAATGCAGTTTTTCACTATCCCTCTGCAGCCTATCCACAGGCACAACAGCTTTGGGGATCTCTGCTTTCCCAGAGACTCAGCATGTCACGGTGCTCGCTCTCGGCAGAAGCTTTTTTCTGAAAAGGCAAACTTACGGCTCCTTCTCCCACAGGGAAGGTGCCAGCCCTGAAAACTAATGCAGTTTTTCACTATCCCTCTGCAGCCTATCCACAGGCACAACAGCTTTTGGGATCTCTGCTTTCCCAGAGACTCAGCATGTCACGGTGCTCGCTCTCGGCAGAAGCTTTTTTCTGAAAAGGCAAACTTACGGCTCCTTCTCCCACAGGGAAGGTGCCAGCCCTGAAAACTAATGCAGTTTTTCACTATCCCTCTGCAGCCTATCCACAGGCACAACAGCTTTGGGGATCTCTGCTTTCCCAGAGACTCAGCATGTCACGGTGCTCGCTCTCGGCAGAAGCTTTTTTCTGAGAAGGCAAACTTACGGCTCCTTCTCCCACAGGGAAGGTGCCAGCCCTGAAAACTAATGCAGTTTTTCACTATCCCTCTGCAGCCTATCCACAGGCACAACAGCTTTGGGGATCTCTGCTTTCCCAGAGACTCAGCATGTCACGGTGCTCGCTCTCGGCAGAAGCTTTTTTCTGAAAAGGCAAACTTACGGCTCCTTCTCCCTCAGGGAAGGTGCCAGCCCTGAAAACTAATGCAGTTTTTCACTATCCCTCTGCAGCCTATCCACAGGCACAACAGCTTTTGGGATCTCTGCTTTCCCAGAGACTCAGCATGTCACGGTGCTCGCTCTCGGCAGAAGCTTTTTTCTGAAAAGGCAAACTTACGGCTCCTTCTCCCACAAGGAAGGTGCCAGCCCTGAAAGATCTTGCTGGTTTTCACTATCCCTCTGCAGCCTATCCACAGGCACAACAGCACTGGGGATCCCTGCTTTCCCGGAGACTCAGCATGTCACGGTGCTCGTTCTCGGCAGAAGCTTTTTTCTGAAAAGGCAAACTTACGGCTGCTTCTCCCACAAGGAAGGTGCCAGCCCTGAAAGATCTTGCTGGTTTTCACTATCCCTCTGCAGCCTATCTATAGCCGCAACAGCACTGGGGATCTCTGCTTTCCCAGAGACTCAGCATGTCACGGTGCTCGTTCTCGGCAGAAGCCTTTTTCTGAAAAGGCAAACTTACGGCTCCTTCTCCCACAAGGAAGGTGCCAGCCCTGAAAGATCTTGCTGCTCTTCACTATCCCTCTGCAGCCTATCCACAGGCACAACAGCATTGGGGATCTCTGCTTTCCCAGAGACTCAGCATGTCACGGTGCTCGTTCTCGGCAGAAGCTTTTTTCTGAAAAGGCAAACTTACGGCTGCTTCTCCCACAAGGAAGGTGCCAGCCCTGAAAGATCTTGCTGGTTTTCACTATCCCTCTGCAGCCTATCCACAGGCACAACAGCACTGGGGATCCTTGCTTTCCCGGAGACTCAGCATGTCACGGTGCTCGTTCTCGGCAGAAGCCTTTTTCTGAAAAGTCAAACGTCTGGCTCCTTCTCCCACAAGGAAGGTGCTAGCCCTGAAAGATCTTGCTGCTCTTCACTATCCCTCTGCAGCCTATCCACAGGCACAACAGCATTGGGGATCTCTGCTTTCCCAGAGACTCAGCATGTCAAGGTGCTCGTTCTCGGCAGAAGCCTTTTTCTGAAAAGGCAAACTTACGGCTCCTTCTCCCACAAGGAAGGTGCCAGCCCTGAAAGATCTTGCTGGTTTTCACTATCCCTCTGAGGCCTATCTATAGCCGCAACAGCACTGGGGATCTCTGCTTTCCCAGAGATTCAGCATGTCACGGTGCTCGCTCTCGGCAGAAGCTTTTTTCTGAAAAGGCAAACTTACGGCTCCTTCTCCCACAAGGAAGGTGCCAGCCCTGAAAGATCTTGCTGCTCTTCACTATCCCTCTGAGGCCTATCTATAGCCGCAACAGCACTGGGGATCTCTGCTTTCCCAGAGACTCAGCATGTCACGGTGCTCGTTCTCGGCAGAAGCCTTTTTCTGAAAAGGCAAACTTACGGCTCCTTCTCCCACAAGGAAGGTGCCAGCCCTGAAAGATCTTGCTGGTTTTCACTATCCCTCTGCAGCCTATCCACAGGCACAACAGCTTTGGGGATCTCTGCTTTCCCAGAGACTCAGCATGTCACGGTGCTCGCTCTCGGCAGAAGCTTTTTTCTGAAAAGGCAAACTTACGGCTCCTTCTCCCACAGGGAAGGTGCCAGCCCTGAAAACTAATGCAGTTTTTCACTATCCCTCTGCAGCCTATCCACAGGCACAACAGCTTTGGGGATCTCTGCTTTCCCAGAGACTCAGCATGTCACGGTGCTCACTCTCGCCAGAGCCTTTTTCTGAAAAGGCAAACTTACGGCTCCTTCTCCCACAAGGAAGGTGCCAGCCCTGAAAGATCTTGCTGGTATTCACTATCCCTCTGCAGCCTATCCACAGGCACAACAGCTTTTGGGATCTCTGCTTTCCCAGAGACTCAGCATGTCACGGTGCTCGCTCTCGGCAGAAGCTTTTTTCTGAGAAGGCAAACTTACGGCTCCTTCTCCCACAGGGAAGGTGCCAGCCCTGAAAACTAATGCAGTTTTTCACTATCCCTCTGCAGCCTATCCACAGGCACAACAGCTTTGGGGATCTCTGCTTTCCCAGAGACTCAGCATGTCACGGTGCTCGCTCTCGGCAGAAGCTTTTTTCTGAAAAGGCAAACTTACGGCTCCTTCTCCCTCAGGGAAGGTGCCAGCCCTGAAAACTAATGCAGTTTTTCACTATCCCTCTGCAGCCTATCCACAGGCACAACAGCTTTGGGGATCTCTGCTTTCCCAGAGACTCAGCATGTCACGGTGCTCGCTCTCGGCAGAAGCTTTTTTCTGAAAAGGCAAACTTACGGCTCCTTCTCCCACAGGGAAGGTGCCAGCCCTGAAAACTAATGCAGTTTTTCACTATCCCTCTGCAGCCTATCCACAGGCACAACAGCTTTGGGGATCTCTGCTTTCCCAGAGACTCAGCATGTCACGGTGCTCGCTCTCGGCAGAAGCTTTTTTCTGAAAAGGCAAACTTACGGCTCCTTCTCCCACAGGGAAGGTGCCAGCCCTGAAAACTAATGCAGTTTTTCACTATCCCTCTGCAGCCTATCCACAGGCACAACAGCTTTGGGGATCTCTGCTTTCCCAGAGACTCAGCATGTCACGGTGCTCACTCTCGCCAGAGCCTTTTTCTGAAAAGGCAAACTTACGGCTCCTTCTCCCACAAGGAAGGTGCCAGCCCTGAAAGATCTTGCTGGTATTCACTATCCCTCTGCAGCCTATCCACAGGCACAACAGCTTTTGGGATCTCTGCTTTCCCAGAGACTCAGCATGTCACGGTGCTCGCTCTCGGCAGAAGCTTTTTTCTGAGAAGGCAAACTTACGGCTCCTTCTCCCACAGGGAAGGTGCCAGCCCTGAAAACTAATGCAGTTTTTCACTATCCCTCTGCAGCCTATCCACAGGCACAACAGCTTTGGGGATCTCTGCTTTCCCAGAGACTCAGCATGTCACGGTGCTCGCTCTCGGCAGAAGCTTTTTTCTGAAAAGGCAAACTTACGGCTCCTTCTCCCACAGGGAAGGTGCCAGCCCTGAAAACTAATGCAGTTTTTCACTATCCCTCTGCAGCCTATCCACAGGCACAACAGCTTTTGGGATCTCTGCTTTCCCAGAGACTCAGCATGTCACGGTGCTCGCTCTCGGCAGAAGCTTTTTTCTGAAAAGGCAAACTTACGGCTCCTTCTCCCACAGGGAAGGTGCCAGCCCTGAAAACTAATGCAGTTTTTCACTATCCCTCTGCAGCCTATCCACAGGCACAACAGCTTTGGGGATCTCTGCTTTCCCAGAGACTCAGCATGTCACGGTGCTCACTCTCGCCAGAGCCTTTTTCTGAAAAGGCAAACTTACGGCTCCTTCTCCCACAAGGAAGGTGCCAGCCCTGAAAGATCTTGCTGGTATTCACTATCCCTCTGCAGCCTATCCACAGGCACAACAGCTTTTGGGATCTCTGCTTTCCCAGAGACTCAGCATGTCACGGTGCTCGCTCTCGGCAGAAGCTTTTTTCTGAGAAGGCAAACTTACGGCTCCTTCTCCCACAGGGAAGGTGCCAGCCCTGAAAACTAATGCAGTTTTTCACTATCCCTCTGCAGCCTATCCACAGGCACAACAGCTTTGGGGATCTCTGCTTTCCCAGAGACTCAGCATGTCACGGTGCTCGCTCTCGGCAGAAGCTTTTTTCTGAAAAGGCAAACTTACGGCTCCTTCTCCCACAGGGAAGGTGCCAGCCCTGAAAACTAATGCAGTTTTTCACTATCCCTCTGCAGCCTATCCACAGGCACAACAGCTTTGGGGATCTCTGCTTTCCCAGAGACTCAGCATTTCACGGTGCTCACTCTCGCCAGAGCCTTTTTCTGAAAAGGCAAAGTTACGGCTCCTTCTCCCACAAGGAAGGTGCCAGCCCTGAAAGATCTTGCTGGTATTCACTATCCCTCTGCAGCCTATCCACAGGCACAACAGCTTTGGGGATCTCTGCTTTCCCAGAGACTCAGCATGTCACGGTGCTCGCTCTCGGCAGAAGCTTTTTTCTGAGAAGGCAAACTTACGGCTCCTTCTCCCACAGGGAAGGTGCCAGCCCTGAAAACTAATGCAGTTTTTCACTATCCCTCTGCAGCCTATCCACAGGCACAACAGCTTTGGGGATCTCTGCTTTCCCAGAGACTCAGCATGTCACGGTGCTCGCTCTCGGCAGAAGCTTTTTTCTGAAAAGGCAAACTTACGGCTCCTTCTCCCTCAGGGAAGGTGCCAGCCCTGAAAACTAATGCAGTTTTTCACTATCCCTCTGCAGCCTATCCACAGGCACAACAGCTTTGGGGATCTCTGCTTTCCCAGAGACTCAGCATGTCACGGTGCTCGCTCTCGGCAGAAGCTTTTTTCTGAAAAGGCAAACTTACGGCTCCTTCTCCCACAGGGAAGGTGCCAGCCCTGAAAACTAATGCAGTTTTTCACTATCCCTCTGCAGCCTATCCACAGGCACAACAGCTTTGGGGATCTCTGCTTTCCCAGAGACTCAGCATGTCACGGTGCTCGCTCTCGGCAGAAGCTTTATTCTGAAAAGGCAAACTTACGGCTCCTTCTCCCACAGGGAAGGTGCCAGCCCTGAAAACTAATGCAGTTTTTCACTATCCCTCTGCAGCCTATCCACAGGCACAACAGCTTTGGGGATCTCTGCTTTCCCAGAGACTCAGCATGTCACGGTGCTCCAGCATGTCACGGTGCTCGCTCTCGGCAGAAGCTTTTTTCTGAAAAGGCAAACTTACGGCTCCTTCTCCCACAGGGAAGGTGCCAGCCCTGAAAACTAATGCAGTTTTTCACTATCCCTCTGCAGCCTATCCACAGGCACAACAGCTTTTGGGATCTCTGCTTTCCCAGAGACTCAGCATGTCACGGTGCTCACTCTCGCCAGAGCCTTTTTCTGAAAAGGCAAACTTACGGCTCCTTCTCCCACAAGGAAGGTGCCAGCCCTGAAAGATCTTGCTGGTATTCACTATCCCTCTGCAGCCTATCCACAGGCACAACAGCTTTTGGGATCTCTGCTTTCCCAGAGACTCAGCATGTCACGGTGCTCGCTCTCGGCAGAAGCTTTTTTCTGAGAAGGCAAACTTACGGCTCCTTCTCCCACAGGGAAGGTGCCAGCCCTGAAAACTAATGCAGTTTTTCACTATCCCTCTGCAGCCTATCCACAGGCACAACAGCTTTGGGGATCTCTGCTTTCCCAGAGACTCAGCATGTCACGGTGCTCGCTCTCGGCAGAAGCTTTTTTCTGAAAAGGCAAACTTACGGCTCCTTCTCCCTCAGGGAAGGTGCCAGCCCTGAAAACTAATGCAGTTTTTCACTATCCCTCTGCAGCCTATCCACAGGCACAACAGCTTTGGGGATCTCTGCTTTCCCAGAGACTCAGCATGTCACGGTGCTCGCTCTCGGCAGAAGCTTTTTTCTGAAAAGGCAAACTTACGGCTCCTTCTCCCACAGGGAAGGTGCCAGCCCTGAAAACTAATGCAGTTTTTCACTATCCCTCTGCAGCCTATCCACAGGCACAACAGCTTTGGGGATCTCTGCTTTCCCAGAGACTCAGCATGTCACGGTGCTCGCTCTCGGCAGAAGCTTTTTTCTGAAAAGGCAAACTTACGGCTCCTTCTCCCACAGGGAAGGTGCCAGCCCTGAAAACTAATGCAGTTTTTCACTATCCCTCTGCAGCCTATCCACAGGCACAACAGCTTTTGGGATCTCTGCTTTCCCAGAGACTCAGCATGTCACGGTGCTCACTCTCGCCAGAGCCTTTTTCTGAAAAGGCAAACTTACGGCTCCTTCTCCCACAAGGAAGGTGCCAGCCCTGAAAGATCTTGCTGGTATTTACTATCCCTCTGCAGCCTATCCACAGGCACAACAGCTTTTGGGATCTCTGCTTTCCCAGAGACTCAGCATGTCACGGTGCTCGCTCTCGGCAGAAGCTTTTTTCTGAGAAGGCAAACTTACGGCTCCTTCTCCCACAGGGAAGGTGCCAGCCCTGAAAACTAATGCAGTTTTTCACTATCCCTCTGCAGCCTATCCACAGGCACAACAGCTTTGGGGATCTCTGCTTTCCCAGAGACTCAGCATGTCACGGTGCTCGCTCTCGGCAGAAGCTTTTTTCTGAAAAGGCAAACTTACGGCTCCTTCTCCCTCAGGGAAGGTGCCAGCCCTGAAAACTAATGCAGTTTTTCACTATCCCTCTGCAGCCTATCCACAGGCACAACAGCTTTGGGGATCTCTGCTTTCCCAGAGACTCAGCATGTCACGGTGCTCGCTCTCGGCAGAAGCTTTTTTCTGAAAAGGCAAACTTACGGCTCCTTCTCCCACAGGGAAGGTGCCAGCCCTGAAAACTAATGCAGTTTTTCACTATCCCTCTGCAGCCTATCCACAGGCACAACAGCTTTGGGGATCTCTGCTTTCCCAGAGACTCAGCATGTCACGGTGCTCGCTCTCGGCAGAAGCTTTTTTCTGAAAAGGCAAACTTACGGCTCCTTCTCCCACAGGGAAGGTGCCAGCCCTGAAAACTAATGCAGTTTTTCACTATCCCTCTGCAGCCTATCCACAGGCACAACAGCTTTGGGGATCTCTGCTTTCCCAGAGACTCAGCATGTCACGGTGCTTACTCTCGCCAGAGCCTTTTTCTGAAAAGGCAAACTTACGGCTCCTTCTCCCACAAGGAAGGTGCCAGCCCTGAAAGATCTTGCTGGTATTCACTATCCCTCTGCAGCCTATCCACAGGCACAACAGCTTTTGGGATCTCTGCTTTCCCAGAGACTCAGCATGTCACGGTGCTCGCTCTCGGCAGAAGCTTTTTTCTGAGAAGGCAAACTTACGGCTCCTTCTCCCACAGGGAAGGTGCCAGCCCTGAAAACTAATGCAGTTTTTCACTATCCCTCTGCAGCCTATCCACAGGCACAACAGCTTTGGGGATCTCTGCTTTCCCAGAGACTCAGCATGTCACGGTGCTCGCTCTCGGCAGAAGCTTTTTTCTGAGAAGGCAAACTTACGGCTCCTTCTCCCACAGGGAAGGTGCCAGCCCTGAAAACTAATGCAGTTTTACACTATCCCTCTGCAGCCTATCCACAGGCACAACAGCTTTTGGGATCTCTGCTTTCCCAGAGACTCAGCATGTCACGGTGCTCGCTCTCGGCAGAAGCTTTTTTCTGAGAAGGCAAACTTACGGCTCCTTCTCCCACAGGGAAGGTGCCAGCCCTGAAAACTAATGCAGTTTTTCACTATCCCTCTGCAGCCTATCCACAGGCACAACAGCTTTGGGGATCTCTGCTTTCCCAGAGACTCAGCATGTCACGGTGCTCACTCTCGCCAGAGCCTTTTTCTGAAAAGGCAAACTTACGGCTCCTTCTCCCACAAGGAAGGTGCCAGCCCTGAAAGATCTTGCTGGTATTCACTATCCCTCTGCAGCCTATCCACAGGCACAACAGCTTTTGGGATCTCTGCTTTCCCAGAGACTCAGCATGTCACGGTGCTCGCTCTCGGCAGAAGCTTTTTTCTGAGAAGGCAAACTTACGGCTCCTTCTCCCACAGGGAAGGTGCCAGCCCTGAAAACTAATGCAGTTTTTCACTATCCCTCTGCAGCCTATCCACAGGCACAACAGCTTTGGGGATCTCTGCTTTCCCAGAGACTCAGCATGTCACGGTGCTCGCTCTCGGCAGAAGCTTTTTTCTGAAAAGGCAAACTTACGGCTCCTTCTCCCACAGGGAAGGTGCCAGCCCTGAAAACTAATGCAGTTTTTCACTATCCCTCTGCAGCCTATCCACAGGCACAACAGCTTTGGGGATCTCTGCTTTCCCAGAGACTCAGCATGTCACGGTGCTCGCTCTCGGCAGAAGCTTTTTTCTGAAAAGGCAAACTTACGGCTCCTTCTCCCACAGGGAAGGTGCCAGCCCTGAAAACTAATGCAGTTTTTCACTATCCCTCTGCAGCCTATCCACAGGCACAACAGCTTTTGGGATCTCTGCTTTCCCAGAGACTCAGCATGTCACGGTGCTCGCTCTCGGCAGAAGCTTTTTTCTGAAAAGGCAAACTTACGGCTCCTTCTCCCACAGGGAAGGTGCCAGCCCTGAAAACTAATGCAGTTTTTCACTATCCCTCTGCAGCCTATCCACAGGCACAACAGCTTTTGGGATCTCTGCTTTCCCAGAGACTCAGCATGTCACGGTGCTCACTCTCGCCAGAGCCTTTTTCTGAAAAGGCAAACTTACGGCTCCTTCTCCCACAAGGAAGGTGCCAGCCCTGAAAGATCTTGCTGGTATTCACTATCCCTCTGCAGCCTATCCACAGGCACAACAGCTTTTGGGATCTCTGCTTTCCCAGAGACTCAGCATGTCACGGTGCTCGCTCTCGGCAGAAGCTTTTTTCTGAGAAGGCAAACTTACGGCTCCTTCTCCCACAGGGAAGGTGCCAGCCCTGAAAACTAATGCAGTTTTTCACTATCCCTCTGCAGCCTATCCACAGGCACAACAGCTTTGGGGATCTCTGCTTTCCCAGAGACTCAGCATGTCACGGTGCTCGCTCTCGGCAGAAGCTTTTTTCTGAAAAGGCAAACTTACGGCTCCTTCTCCCTCAGGGAAGGTGCCAGCCCTGAAAACTAATGCAGTTTTTCACTATCCCTCTGCAGCCTATCCACAGGCACAACAGCTTTGGGGATCTCTGCTTTCCCAGAGACTCAGCATGTCACGGTGCTCGTTCTCGGCAGAAGCTTTTTTCTGAAAAGGCAAACTTACGGCTCCTTCTCCCACAGGGAAGGTGCCAGCCCTGAAAACTAATGCAGTTTTTCACTATCCCTCTGCAGCCTATCCACAGGCACAACAGCTTTGGGGATCTCTGCTTTCCCAGAGACTCAGCATGTCACGGTGCTCGCTCTCGGCAGAAGCTTTTTTCTGAAAAGGCAAACTTACGGCTCCTTCTCCACAGGGAAGGTGCCAGCCCTGAAAACTAATGCAGTTTTTCACTATCCCTCTGCAGCCTATCCACAGGCACAACAGCTTTGGGGATCTCTGCTTTCCCAGAGACTCAGCATGTCACGGTGCTCGCTCTCGGCAGAAGCTTTTTTCTGAAAAGGCAAACTTACGGCTCCTTCTCCCTCAGGGAAGGTGCCAGCCCTGAAAACTAATGCAGTTTTTCACTATCCCTCTGCAGCCTATCCACAGGCACAACAGCTTTGGGGATCTCTGCTTTCCCAGAGACTCAGCATGTCACGGTGCTCGTTCTCGGCAGAAGCTTTTTTCTGAAAAGGCAAACTTACGGCTCCTTCTCCCACAGGGAAGGTGCCAGCCCTGAAAACTAATGCAGTTTTTCACTATCCCTCTGCAGCCTATCCACAGGCACAACAGCTTTGGGGATCTCTGCTTTCCCAGAGACTCAGCATGTCACGGTGCTCGCTCTCGGCAGAAGCTTTTTTCTGAAAAGGCAAACTTACGGCTCCTTCTCCACAGGGAAGGTGCCAGCCCTGAAAACTAATGCAGTTTTTCACTATCCCTCTGCAGCCTATCCACAGGCACAACAGCTTTGGGGATCTCTGCTTTCCCAGAGACTCAGCATGTCACGGTGCTCGCTCTCGGCAGAAGCTTTTTTCTGAAAAGGCAAACTTACGGCTCCTTCTCCCACAGGGAAGGTGCCAGCCCTGAAAACTAATGCAGTTTTTCACTATCCCTCTGCAGCCTATCCACAGGCACAACAGCTTTTGGGATCTCTGCTTTCCCAGAGACTCAGCATGTCACGGTGCTTACTCTCGCCAGAGCCTTTTTCTGAAAAGGCAAACTTACGGCTCCTTCTCCCACAAGGAAGGTGCCAGCCCTGAAAGATCTTGCTGGTATTCACTATCCCTCTGCAGCCTATCCACAGGCACAACAGCTTTTGGGATCTCTGCTTTCCCAGAGACTCAGCATGTCACGGTGCTCGCTCTCGGCAGAAGCTTTTTTCTGAAAAGGCAAACTTACGGCTCCTTCTCCCACAGGGAAGGTGCCAGCCCTGAAAACTAATGCAGTTTTTCACTATCCCTCTGCAGCCTATCCACAGGCACAACAGCTTTGGGGATCTCTGCTTTCCCAGAGACTCAGCATGTCACGGTGCTCGCTCTCGGCAGAAGCTTTTTTCTGAAAAGGCAAACTTACGGCTCCTTCTCCCACAGGGAAGGTGCCAGCCCTGAAAACTAATGCAGTTTTACACTATCCCTCTGCAGCCTATCCACAGGCACAACAGCTTTTGGGATCTCTGCTTTCCCAGAGACTCAGCATGTCACGGTGCTCGCTCTCGGCAGAAGCTTTTTTCTGAAAAGGCAAACTTACGGCTCCTTCTCCCACAGGGAAGGTGCCAGCCCTGAAAACTAATGCAGTTTTTCACTATCCCTCTGCAGCCTATCCACAGGCACAACAGCTTTTGGGATCTCTGCTTTCCCAGAGACTCAGCATGTCACGGTGCTTACTCTCGCCAGAGCCTTTTTCTGAAAAGGCAAACTTACGGCTCCTTCTCCCACAAGGAAGGTGCCAGCCCTGAAAGATCTTGCTGGTATTCACTATCCCTCTGCAGCCTATCCACAGGCACAACAGCTTTTGGGATCTCTGCTTTCCCAGAGACTCAGCATGTCACGGTGCTCGCTCTCGGCAGAAGCTTTTTTCTGAAAAGGCAAACTTACGGCTCCTTCTCCCACAGGGAAGGTGCCAGCCCTGAAAACTAATGCAGTTTTTCACTATCCCTCTGCAGCCTATCCACAGGCACAACAGCTTTGGGGATCTCTGCTTTCCCAGAGACTCAGCATGTCACGGTGCTCGCTCTCGGCAGAAGCTTTTTTCTGAAAAGGCAAACTTACGGCTCCTTCTCCCACAGGGAAGGTGCCAGCCCTGAAAACTAATGCAGTTTTACACTATCCCTCTGCAGCCTATCCACAGGCACAACAGCTTTTGGGATCTCTGCTTTCCCAGAGACTCAGCATGTCACGGTGCTCGCTCTCGGCAGAAGCTTTTTTCTGAGAAGGCAAACTTACGGCTCCTTCTCCCACAGGGAAGGTGCCAGCCCTGAAAACTAATGCAGTTTTTCACTATCCCTCTGCAGCCTATCCACAGGCACAACAGCTTTTGGGATCTCTGCTTTCCCAGAGACTCAGCATGTCACGGTGCTCGCTCTCGGCAGAAGCTTTTTTCTGAAAAGGCAAACTTACGGCTCCTTCTCCCACAGGGAAGGTGCCAGCCCTGAAAACTAATGCAGTTTTTCACTATCCCTCTGCAGCCTATCCACAGGCACAACAGCTTTGGGGATCTCTGCTTTCCCAGAGACTCAGCATGTCACGGTGCTCGCTCTCGGCAGAAGCTTTTTTCTGAAAAGGCAAACTTACGGCTCCTTCTCCCACAGGGAAGGTGCCAGCCCTGAAAACTAATGCAGTTTTTCACTATCCCTCTGCAGCCTATCCACAGGCACAACAGCTTTGGGGATCTCTGCTTTCCCAGAGACTCAGCATGTCACGGTGCTCGCTCTCGGCAGAAGCTTTTTTCTGAAAAGGCAAACTTACGGCTCCTTCTCCCTCAGGGAAGGTGCCAGCCCTGAAAACTAATGCAGTTTTTCACTATCCCTCTGCAGCCTATCCACAGGCACAACAGCTTTGGGGATCTCTGCTTTCCCAGAGACTCAGCATGTCACGGTGCTCGCTCTCGGCAGAAGCTTTTTTCTGAAAAGGCAAACTTACGGCTCCTTCTCCCACAGGGAAGGTGCCAGCCCTGAAAACTAATGCAGTTTTTCACTATCCCTCTGCAGCCTATCCACAGGCACAACAGCTTTGGGGATCTCTGCTTTCCCAGAGACTCAGCATGTCACGGTGCTCGCTCTCGGCAGAAGCTTTTTTCTGAAAAGGCAAACTTACGGCTCCTTCTCCCACAGGGAAGGTGCCAGCCCTGAAAACTAATGCAGTTTTTCACTATCCCTCTGCAGCCTATCCACAGGCACAACAGCTTTGGGGATCTCTGCTTTCCCAGAGACTCAGCATGTCACGGTGCTCGCTCTCGGCAGAAGCTTTTTTCTGAAAAGGCAAACTTACGGCTCCTTCTCCCACAGGGAAGGTGCCAGCCCTGAAAACTAATGCAGTTTTTCACTATCCCTCTGCAGCCTATCCACAGGCACAACAGCTTTTGGGATCTCTGCTTTCCCAGAGACTCAGCATGTCACGGTGCTCGCTCTCGGCAGAAGCTTTTTTCTGAGAAGGCAAACTTACGGCTCCTTCTCCCACAGGGAAGGTCCCAGCCCTGAAAACTAATGCAGTTTTTCACTATCCCTCTGCAGCCTATCCACAGGCACAACAGCTTTGGGGATCTCTGCTTTCCCAGAGACTCAGCATGTCACGGTGCTCGCTCTCGGCAGAAGCTTTTTTCTGAAAAGGCAAACTTACGGCTCCTTCTCCCACAGGGAAGGTGCCAGCCCTGAAAACTAATGCAGTTTTTCACTATCCCTCTGCAGCCTATCCACAGGCAAAACAGCTTTTGGGATCTCTGCTTTCCCAGAGACTCAGCATGTCACGGTGCTCGCTCTCGGCAGAAGCTTTTTTCTGAGAAGGCAAACTTACGGCTCCTTCTCCCACAGGGAAGGTGCCAGCCCTGAAAACTAATGCAGTTTTTCACTATCCCTCTGCAGCCTATCCACAGGCACAACAGCTTTGGGGATCTCTGCTTTCCCAGAGACTCAGCATGTCACGGTGCTCGCTCTCGGCAGAAGCTTTTTTCTGAGAAGGCAAACTTACGGCTCCTTCTCCCACAGGGAAGGTGCCAGCCCTGAAAACTAATGCAGTTTTTCACTATCCCTCTGCAGCCTATCCACAGGCACAACAGCTTTGGGGATCTCTGCTTTCCCAGAGACTCAGCATGTCACGGTGCTCGCTCTCGGCAGAAGCTTTTTTCTGAAAAGGCAAACTTACGGCTCCTTCTCCCACAGGGAAGGTGCCAGCCCTGAAAACTAATGCAGTTTTTCACTATCCCTCTGCAGCCTATCCACAGGCACAACAGCTTTGGGGATCTCTGCTTTCCCAGAGACTCAGCATGTCACGGTGCTCGCTCTCGGCAGAAGCTTTTTTCTGAAAAGGCAAACTTACGGCTCCTTCTCCCACAGGGAAGGTGCCAGCCCTGAAAACTAATGCAGTTTTTCACTATCCCTCTGCAGCCTATCCACAGGCACAACAGCTTTTGGGATCTCTGTTTTCCCAGAGACTCAGCATGTCACGGTGCTCACTCTCGCCAGAGCCTTTTTCTGAAAAGGCAAACTTACGGCTCCTTCTCCCACAGGGAAGGTGCCAGCCCTGAAAACTAATGCAGTTTTTCACTATCCCTCTGCAGCCTATCCACAGGCACAACAGCTTTTGGGATCTCTGCTTTCCCAGAGACTCAGCATGTCACGGTGCTCACTCTCGCCAGAGCCTTTTTCTGAAAAGGCAAACTTACGGCTCCTTCTCCCACAAGGAAGGTGCCAGCCCTGAAAGATCTTGCTGGTATTCACTATCCCTCTGCAGCCTATCCACAGGCACAACAGCTTTGGGGATCTCTGCTTTCCCAGAGACTCAGCATGTCACGGTGCTCGCTCTCGGCAGAAGCTTTTTTCTGAAAAGGCAAACTTACGGCTCCTTCTCCCACAGGGAAGGTGCCAGCCCTGAAAACTAATGCAGTTTTTCACTATCCCTCTGCAGCCTATCCACAGGCACAACAGCTTTGGGGATCTCTGCTTTCCCAGAGACTCAGCATGTCACGGTGCTCGCTCTCGGCAGAAGCTTTTTTCTGAGAAGGCAAACTTACGGCTCCTTCTCCCACAGGGAAGGTGCCAGCCCTGAAAACTAATGCAGTTTTTCACTATCCCTCTGCAGCCTATCCACAGGCACAACAGCTCTGGGGATCTCTGCTTTCCCAGAGACTCAGCATGTCACGGTGCTCGCTCTCGGCAGAAGCTTTTTTCTGAAAAGGCAAACTTACGGCTCCTTCTCCCACAGGGAAGGTGCCAGCCCTGAAAACTAATGTAGTTTTTCACTATCCCTCTGCAGCCTATCCACAGGCACAACAGCTTTGGGGATCTCTGCTTTCCCAGAGACTCAGCATGTCACGGTGCTCGCTCTCGGCAGAAGCTTTTTTCTGAAAAGGCAAACTTAAGGCTCCTTCTCCCACAGGGAAGGTGCCAGCCCTGAAAACTAATGCAGTTTTTACTATCCCTCTGCAGCCTATCCACAGGCACAACAGCTTTTGGGATCTCTGTTTTCCCAGAGACTCAGCATGTCACGGTGCTCACTCTCGCCAGAGCCTTTTTCTGAAAAGGCAAACTTACGGCTCCTTCTCCCACAGGGAAGGTGCCAGCCCTGAAAACTAATGCAGTTTTTCACTATCCCTCTGCAGCCTATCCACAGGCACAACAGCTTTTGGGATCTCTGCTTTCCCAGAGACTCAGCATGTCACGGTGCTCACTCTCGCCAGAGCCTTTTTCTGAAAAGGCAAACTTACGGCTCCTTCTCCCACAAGGAAGGTGCCAGCCCTGAAAGATCTTGCTGGTATTCACTATCCCTCTGCAGCCTATCCACAGGCACAACAGCTTTGGGGATCTCTGCTTTCCCAGAGACTCAGCATGTCACGGTGCTCGCTCTCGGCAGAAGCTTTTTTCTGAAAAGGCAAACTTACGGCTCCTTCTCCCACAGGGAAGGTGCCAGCCCTGAAAACTAATGCAGTTTTTCACTATCCCTCTGCAGCCTATCCACAGGCACAACAGCTTTGGGGATCTCTGCTTTCCCAGAGACTCAGCATGTCACGGTGCTCGCTCTCGGCAGAAGCTTTTTTCTGAAAAGGCAAACTTACGGCTCCTTCTCCCACAGGGAAGGTGCCAGCCCTGAAAACTAATGCAGTTTTTCACTATCCCTCTGCAGCCTATCCACAGGCACAACAGCTTTGGGGATCTCTGCTTTCCCAGAGACTCAGCATGTCACGGTGCTCGCTCTCGGCAGAAGCTTTTTTCTGAGAAGGCAAACTTACGGCTCCTTCTCCCACAGGGAAGGTGCCAGCCCTGAAAACTAATGCAGTTTTTCACTATCCCTCTGCAGCCTATCCACAGGCACAACAGCTTTGGGGATCTCTGCTTTCCCAGAGACTCAGCATGTCACGGTGCTCGCTCTCGGCAGAAGCTTTTTTCTGAAAAGGCAAACTTACGGCTCCTTCTCCCACAGGGAAGGTGCCAGCCCTGAAAACTAATGTAGTTTTTCACTATCCCTCTGCAGCCTATCCACAGGCACAACAGCTTTGGGGATCTCTGCTTTCCCAGAGACTCAGCATGTCACGGTGCTCGCTCTCGGCAGAAGCTTTTTTCTGAAAAGGCAAACTTAAGGCTCCTTCTCCCACAGGGAAGGTGCCAGCCCTGAAAACTAATGCAGTTTTTACTATCCCTCTGCAGCCTATCCACAGGCACAACAGCTTTTGGGATCTCTGCTTTCCCAGAGACTCAGCATGTCACGGTGCTCACTCTCGCCAGAGCCTTTTCCTGAAAAGGCAAACTTACGGCTCCTTCTCCCACAAGGAAGGTGCCAGCCCTGAAAGATCTTGCTGGTATTCACTATCCCTCTGCAGCCTATCCACAGGCACAACAGCTTTTGGGATCTCTGCTTTCCCAGAGACTCAGCATGTCACGGTGCTCGCTCTCGGCAGAAGCTTTTTTCTGAGAAGGCAAACTTACGGCTCCTTCTCCCACAGGGAAGGTGCCAGCCCTGAAAACTAATGCAGTTTTTCACTATCCCTCTGCAGCCTATCCACAGGCACAACAGCTTTGGGGATCTCTGCTTTCCCAGAGACTCAGCATGTCACGGTGCTCGCTCTCGGCAGAAGCTTTTTTCTGAAAAGGCAAACTTACGGCTCCTTCTCCCACAGGGAAGGTGCCAGCCCTGAAAACTAATGCAGTTTTTCACTATCCCTCTGCAGCCTATCCACAGGCACAACAGCTTTGGGGATCTCTGCTTTCCCAGAGACTCAGCATGTCACGGTGCTCGCTCTCGGCAGAAGCTTTTTTCTGAAAAGGCAAACTTACGGCTCCTTCTCCCACAGGGAAGGTGCCAGCCCTGAAAACTAATGCAGTTTTTCACTATCCCTCTGCAGCCTATCCACAGGCACAACAGCTTTGGGGATCTCTGCTTTCCCAGAGACTCAGCATTTCACGGTGCTCACTCTCGCCAGAGCCTTTTTCTGAAAAGGCAAACTTACGGCTCCTTCTCCCACAAGGAAGGTGCCAGCCCTGAAAGATCTTGCTGGTATTCACTATCCCTCTGCAGCCTATCCACAGGCACAACAGCTTTTGGGATCTCTGCTTTCCCAGAGACTCAGCATGTCACGGTGCTCGCTCTCGGCAGAAGCTTTTTTCTGAGAAGGCAAACTTACGGCTCCTTCTCCCACAGGGAAGGTGCCAGCCCTGAAAACTAATGCAGTTTTTCACTATCCCTCTGCAGCCTATCCACAGGCACAACAGCTTTGGGGATCTCTGCTTTCCCAGAGACTCAGCATGTCACGGTGCTCGCTCTCGGCAGAAGCTTTTTTCTGAAAAGGCAAACTTACGGCTCCTTCTCCCTCAGGGAAGGTGCCAGCCCTGAAAACTAATGCAGTTTTTCACTATCCCTCTGCAGCCTATCCACAGGCACAACAGCTTTGGGGATCTCTGCTTTCCCAGAGACTCAGCATGTCACGGTGCTCGCTCTCGGCAGAAGCTTTTTTCTGAAAAGGCAAACTTACGGCTCCTTCTCCCACAGGGAAGGTGCCAGCCCTGAAAACTAATGCAGTTTTTCACTATCCCTCTGCAGCCTATCCACAGGCACAACAGCTTTGGGGATCTCTGCTTTCCCAGAGACTCAGCATGTCACGGTGCTCGCTCTCGGCAGAAGCTTTTTTCTGAGAAGGCAAACTTACGGCTCCTTCTCCCACAGGGAAGGTGCCAGCCCTGAAAACTAATGCAGTTTTTCACTATCCCTCTGCAGCCTATCCACAGGCACAACAGCTTTGGGGATCTCTGCTTTCCCAGAGACTCAGCATGTCACGGTGCTCGCTCTCGGCAGAAGCTTTTTTCTGAAAAGGCAAACTTACGGCTCCTTCTCCCACAGGGAAGGTGCCAGCCCTGAAAACTAATGCAGTTTTTCACTATCCCTCTGCAGCCTATCCACAGGCACAACAGCTTTTGGGATCTCTGCTTTCCCAGAGACTCAGCATGTCACGGTGCTCACTCTCGCCAGAGCCTTTTTCTGAAAAGGCAAACTTACGGCTCCTTCTCCCACAAGGAAGGTGCCAGCCCTGAAAGATCTTGCTGGTATTCACTATCCCTCTGCAGCCTATCCACAGGCACAACAGCTTTTGGGATCTCTGCTTTCCCAGAGACTCAGCATGTCACGGTGCTCGCTCTCGGCAGAAGCTTTTTTCTGAAAAGGCAAACTTACGGCTCCTTCTCCCACAGGGAAGGTGCCAGCCCTGAAAACTAATGCAGTTTTTCACTATCCCTCTGCAGCCTATCCACAGGCACAACAGCTTTGGGGATCTCTGCTTTCCCAGAGACTCAGCATGTCACGGTGCTCACTCTCGCCAGAGCCTTTTTCTGAAAAGGCAAACTTACGGCTCCTTCTCCCACAAGGAAGGTGCCAGCCCTGAAAGATCTTGCTGGTATTCACTATCCCTCTGCAGCCTATCCACAGGCACAACAGCTTTGGGGATCTCTGCTTTCCCAGAGACTCAGCATGTCACGGTGCTCGCTCTCGGCAGAAGCTTTTTTCTGAGAAGGCAAACTTACGGCTCCTTCTCCCACAGGGAAGGTGCCAGCCCTGAAAACTAATGCAGTTTTTCACTATCCCTCTGCAGCCTATCCACAGGCACAACAGCTTTGGGGATCTCTGCTTTCCCAGAGACTCAGCATGTCACGGTGCTCGCTCTCGGCAGAAGCTTTTTTCTGAAAAGGCAAACTTACGGCTCCTTCTCCCTCAGGGAAGGTGCCAGCCCTGAAAACTAATGCAGTTTTTCACTATCCCTCTGCAGCCTATCCACAGGCACAACAGCTTTGGGGATCTCTGCTTTCCCAGAGACTCAGCATGTCACGGTGCTCGCTCTCGGCAGAAGCTTTTTTCTGAAAAGGCAAACTTACGGCTCCTTCTCCCACAGGGAAGGTGCCAGCCCTGAAAACTAATGCAGTTTTTCACTATCCCTCTGCAGCCTATCCACAGGCACAACAGCTTTGGGGATCTCTGCTTTCCCAGAGACTCAGCATGTCACGGTGCTCGCTCTCGGCAGAAGCTTTTTTCTGAAAAGGCAAACTTACGGCTCCTTCTCCCACAGGGAAGGTGCCAGCCCTGAAAACTAATGCAGTTTTTCACTATCCCCCTGCAGCCTATCCACAGGCACAACAGCTTTGGGGATCTCTGCTTTCCCAGAGACTCAGCATGTCACGGTGCTTACTCTCGCCAGAGCCTTTTTCTGAAAAGGCAAACTTACGGCTCCTTCTCCCACAAGGAAGGTGCCAGCCCTGAAAGATCTTGCTGGTATTCACTATCCCTCTGCAGCCTATCCACAGGCACAACAGCTTTTGGGATCTCTGCTTTCCCAGAGACTCAGCATGTCACGGTGCTCGCTCTCGGCAGAAGCTTTTTTCTGAAAAGGCAAACTTACGGCTCCTTCTCCCACAGGGAAGGTGCCAGCCCTGAAAACTAATGCAGTTTTTCACTATCCCTCTGCAGCCTATCCACAGGCACAACAGCTTTGGGGATCTCTGCTTTCCCAGAGACTCAGCATGTCACGGTGCTCGCTCTCGGCAGAAGCTTTTTTCTGAAAAGGCAAACTTACGGCTCCTTCTCCCACAGGGAAGGTGCCAGCCCTGAAAACTAATGCAGTTTTACACTATCCCTCTGCAGCCTATCCACAGGCACAACAGCTTTGGGGATCTCTGCTTTCCCAGAGACTCAGCATGTCACGGTGCTCGCTCTCGGCAGAAGCTTTTTTCTGAGAAGGCAAACTTACGGCTCCTTCTCCCACAGGGAAGGTGCCAGCCCTGAAAACTAATGCAGTTTTTCACTATCCCTCTGCAGCCTATCCACAGGCACAACAGCTTTGGGGATCTCTGCTTTCCCAGAGACTCAGCATGTCACGGTGCTCACTCTCGCCAGAGCCTTTTTCTGAAAAGGCAAACTTACGGCTCCTTCTCCCACAAGGAAGGTGCCAGCCCTGAAAGATCTTGCTGGTATTCACTATCCCTCTGCAGCCTATCCACAGGCACAACAGCTTTTGGGATCTCTGCTTTCCCAGAGACTCAGCATGTCACGGTGCTCGCTCTCGGCAGAAGCTTTTTTCTGAGAAGGCAAACTTACGGCTCCTTCTCCCACAGGGAAGGTGCCAGCCCTGAAAACTAATGCAGTTTTTCACTATCCCTCTGCAGCCTATCCACAGGCACAACAGCTTTGGGGATCTCTGCTTTCCCAGAGACTCAGCATGTCACGGTGCTCGCTCTCGGCAGAAGATTTTTCTGAAAAGGCAAACTTACGACTCCTTCTCCCTCAGGGAAGGTGCCAGCCCTGAAAACTAATGCAGTTTTTCACTATCCCTCTGCAGCCTATCCACAGGCACAACAGCTTTTGGGATCTCTGCTTTCCCAGAGACTCAGCATGTCACGGTGCTCGCTCTCGGCAGAAGCTTTTTTCTGAAAAGGCAAACTTACGGCTCCTTCTCCCACAGGGAAGGTGCCAGCCCTGAAAACTAATGCAGTTTTTCACTATCCCTCTGCAGCCTATCCACAGGCACAACAGCTTTGGGGATCTCTGCTTTCCCAGAGACTCAGCATGTCACGGTGCTCGCTCTCGGCAGAAGCTTTTTTCTGAAAAGGCAAACTTACGGCTCCTTCTCCCACAGGGAAGGTGCCAGCCCTGAAAACTAATGCAGTTTTTCACTATCCCTCTGCAGCCTATCCACAGGCACAACAGCTTTTGGGATCTCTGCTTTCCCAGAGACTCAGCATGTCACGGTGCTCACTCTCGCCAGAGCCTTTTTCTGAAAAGGCAAACTTACGGCTCCTTCTCCCACAAGGAAGGTGCCAGCCCTGAAAGATCTTGCTGGTATTCACTATCCCTCTGCAGCCTATCCACAGGCACAACAGCTTTGGGGATCTCTGCTTTCCCAGAGACTCAGCATGTCACGGTGCTCGCTCTCGGCAGAAGCTTTTTTCTGAAAAGGCAAACTTACGGCTCCTTCTCCCACAGGGAAGGTGCCAGCCCTGAAAACTAATGCAGTTTTTCACTATCCCTCTGCAGCCTATCCACAGGCACAACAGCTTTGGGGATCTCTGCTTTCCCAGAGACTCAGCATGTCACGGTGCTCGCTCTCGGCAGAAGCTTTTTTCTGAAAAGGCAAACTTACGGCTCCTTCTCCCTCAGGGAAGGTGCCAGCCCTGAAAACTAATGCAGTTTTTCACTATCCCTCTGCAGCCTATCCACAGGCACAACAGCTTTGGGGATCTCTGCTTTCCCAGAGACTCAGCATGTCACGGTGCTCGCTCTCGGCAGAAGCTTTTTTCTGAAAAGGCAAACTTACGGCTCCTTCTCCCACAGGGAAGGTGCCAGCCCTGAAAACTAATGCAGTTTTTCACTATCCCTCTGCAGCCTATCCACAGGCACAACAGCTTTTGGGATCTCTGCTTTCCCAGAGACTCAGCATGTCACGGTGCTCACTCTCGCCAGAGCCTTTTTCTGAAAAGGCAAACTTACGGCTCCTTCTCCCACAAGGAAGGTGCCAGCCCTGAAAGATCTTGCTGGTATTCACTATCCCTCTGCAGCCTATCCACAGGCACAACAGCTTTTGGGATCTCTGCTTTCCCAGAGACTCAGCATGTCACGGTGCTCGCTCTCGGCAGAAGCTTTTTTCTGAGAAGGCAAACTTACGGCTCCTTCTCCCACAGGGAAGGTGCCAGCCCTGAAAACTAATGCAGTTTTTCACTATCCCTCTGCAGCCTATCCACAGGCACAACAGCTTTGGGGATCTCTGCTTTCCCAGAGACTCAGCATGTCACGGTGCTCGCTCTCGGCAGAAGCTTTTTTCTGAAAAGGCAAACTTACGGCTCCTTCTCCCTCAGGGAAGGTGCCAGCCCTGAAAACTAATGCAGTTTTTCACTATCCCTCTGCAGCCTATCCACAGGCACAACAGCTTTGGGGATCTCTGCTTTCCCAGAGACTCAGCATGTCACGGTGCTCGCTCTCGGCAGAAGCTTTTTTCTGAAAAGGCAAACTTACGGCTCCTTCTCCCTCAGGGAAGGTGCCAGCCCTGAAAACTAATGCAGTTTTTCACTATCCCTCTGCAGCCTATCCACAGGCACAACAGCTTTGGGGATCTCTGCTTTCCCAGAGACTCAGCATGTCACGGTGCTCGCTCTCGGCAGAAGCTTTTTTCTGAGAAGGCAAACTTACGGCTCATTCTCCCACAGGGAAGGTGCCAGCCCTGAAAACTAATGCAGTTTTTCACTATCCCTCTGCAGCCTATCCACAGGCACAACAGCTTTGGGGATCTCTGCTTTCCCAGAGACTCAGCATGTCACGGTGCTCGCTCTCGGCAGAAGCTTTTTTCTGAAAAGGCAAACTTACGGCTCCTTCTCCCTCAGGGAAGGTGCCAGCCCTGAAAACTAATGCAGTTTTTCACTATCCCTCTGCAGCCTATCCACAGGCACAACAGCTTTTGGGATCTCTGCTTTCCCAGAGACTCAGCATGTCACGGTGCTCGCTCTCGGCAGAAGCTTTTTTCTGAAAAGGCAAACTTACGGCTCCTTCTCCCACAAGGAAGGTGCCAGCCCTGAAAGATCTTGCTGGTTTTCACTATCCCTCTGCAGCCTATCCACAGGCACAACAGCACTGGGGATCCCTGCTTTCCCGGAGACTCAGCATGTCACGGTGCTCGTTCTCGGCAGAAGCTTTTTTCTGAAAAGGCAAACTTACGGCTGCTTCTCCCACAAGGAAGGTGCCAGCCCTGAAAGATCTTGCTGGTTTTCACTATCCCTCTGCAGCCTATCTATAGCCGCAACAGCACTGGGGATCTCTGCTTTCCCAGAGACTCAGCATGTCACGGTGCTCGTTCTCGGCAGAAGCCTTTTTCTGAAAAGGCAAACTTACGGCTCCTTCTCCCACAAGGAAGGTGCCAGCCCTGAAAGATCTTGCTGGTATTCACTATCCCTCTGCAGCCTATCCACAGGCACAACAGCATTGGGGATCTCTGCTTTCCCAGAGACTCAGCATGTCACGGTGCTCGTTCTCGGCAGAAGCTTTTTTCTGAAAAGGCAAACTTACGGCTGCTTCTCCCACAAGGAAGGTGCCAGCCCTGAAAGATCTTGCTGGTTTTCACTATCCCTCTGCAGCCTATCCACAGGCACAACAGCACTGGGGATCCTTGCTTTCCCGGAGACTCAGCATGTCACGGTGCTCGTTCTCGGCAGAAGCCTTTTTCTGAAAAGTCAAACGTCTGGCTCCTTCTCCCACAAGGAAGGTGCTAGCCCTGAAAGATCTTGCTGCTCTTCACTATCCCTCTGCAGCCTATCCACAGGCACAACAGCATTGGGGATCTCTGCTTTCCCAGAGACTCAGCATGTCAAGGTGCTCGTTCTCGGCAGAAGCCTTTTTCTGAAAAGGCAAACTTACGGCTCCTTCTCCCACAAGGAAGGTGCCAGCCCTGAAAGATCTTGCTGGTTTTCACTATCCCTCTGAGGCCTATCTATAGCCGCAACAGCACTGGGGATCTCTGCTTTCCCAGAGATTCAGCATGTCACGGTGCTCGTTCTCGGCAGAAGCTTTTTTCTGAAAAGGCAAACTTACGGCTCCTTCTCCCACAAGGAAGGTGCCAGCCCTGAAAGATCTTGCTGCTCTTCACTATCCCTCTG
>NW_026061028.1:300000-385082 GCF_929443795.1 Astur gentilis
AGAGCCATGAGATGTTCCTCCTCTCAGCAAGCCCGGGTCCCAGATCCTGTTGTACCTGTGAATAGGCTGCAGGGGGACGGTGAAGACCAGCAACAGCTTTCAGGGCTGCCACCTTCCGTGTGGGACAAGGAGCCGGACGTGTGCCTTTTCGGAATCAGGCTCTGCCGAGGAAGAGATCCATGAGATGTTCCTCCTCTGGGCATGCCCAGGTCCCGAATCCTGTTGTGCCTGTGAATAGGCTGCAGGGGGACGGTGAAGACCAGCAACAGCTTTCAGGGCTGCCACCTTCCGTGTGGGACAAGGAGCCGGACGTGTGCCTTTTCGGAATCAGGCTCTGCCGAGGACGAGAGCCATGAGATGTTCCTCCTCTGGGCATGCCCGTTTCCCAGATCCTGTTGTGCCTGTGCATAGGCTGCAGGGGGACGGTGAAGACCAGCAACAGCTTTCAGGGCTGCCACCCTCCGTGTGGGACAAGGAGCCGGACGTGTGCCTTTTCGGAATCAGGCTCTGCCGAGGACGAGAGCCATGAGATGTTCCTCCTCTGGGCAAGCCCGGGTCCCAGATCCTGTTGTGCCTGTGAATAGGCTGCAGGGGGACGGTGAAGACCAGCAACAGCTTTCAGGGCTGCCACCTTCCGTGTGGGACAAGGAGCCGGACGTGTGCCTTTTCGGAATCAGGCTCTGCCGAGGACGAGAGCCATGAGATGTTCCTCCTCGGGGCATGCCCGGGTCCTGAATCCTGTTGTGCCTGTGAATAGGCTGCAGGGGGACGGTGAAGACCAGCAACAGCTTTCAGGGCTGCCACCTTCCGTGTGGGACAAGGAGCCGGACGTGTGCCTTTTCGGAATCAGGCTCTGCCGAGGACGAGAGCCATGAGATGTACCTCCTCTCAGCAAGCCCGGGTCCCAGATCCTGTTGTACCTGTGAATAGGCTGCAGGGGGACGGTGAAGACCAGCAACAGCTTTCAGGGCTGCCACCTTTCGTGTGGGACAAGGAGCCGGACGTGTGTCTTTTCGGAATCAGGCTCTGCCGAGAACGAGATCCATGAGATGTTCCTCCTCTGGGCATGCCCGGGTCCTGAATCCTGTTGTGCCTGTGAATAGGCTGCAGGGGGACGGTGAAGACCAGCAACAGCTTTCAGGGCTGCCACCTTCCGTGTGGGACAAGGAGCCGGACGTGTGTCTTTTCGGAATCAGGCTCTGCCGAGGACGAGATCCATGAGATGTTCCTCCTCTGGGCATGCCCGAGTCCTGAATCCTGTTGTGCCTGTGAATAGGCTGCAGGGGGACGGTGAAGACCAGCAACAGCTTTCAGGGCTGCCACCTTCCGTGTGGGACAAGGAGCCGGACGTGTGCCTTTTCGGAATCAGGCTCTGCCGAGGACGAGAGCCATGAGATGTTCCTCCTCTGGGCATGCCCGGGTCCTGAATCCTGTTGTGCCTCTGAATAGGCTGCAGGGGGACAGTGAAGACCAGCAACAGCTTTCAGGGCTGCCACCTTCCGTGTGGGACAAGGAGCCGGACGTTTGCCTTTACGGAATCAGGCTCTGCCGAGGACGAGAGCCATGAGATGTTCCTCCTCTCAGCAAGCCCGGGTCCCAGATCCTGTTGTACCTGTGAATAGGCTGCAGGGGACGGTGAAGACCAGCAACAGCTTTCAGGGCTGCCACCTTCCGTGTGGGACAAGGAGCCGGACATGTGCCTTTTCGGAATCAGGCTCTGCCGAGGACGAGAGCCATGAGATGTTCCTCCTCTGGGCAAGCCCGGGTCCCAGATCCTGTTGTGCCTGTGAATAGGCTGCAGGGGGACGGTGAAGACCAGCAACAGCTTTCAGGGCTGCCATCTTCCGTGTGGGACAAGGAGCCGGACGTGTGCGTTTTCGGAATCAGGCTCTGCCGAGGAAGAGAGCCATGAGATGTTCCTCCTCTGGGCATGCCCGTTTCCCAGATCCTGTTGTGCCTGTGAATAGGCTGCAGGGGGACGGTGAAGACCAGCAACAGCTTTCAGGGCTACCACCTTCCGTGTGGGACAAGGAGCCGGACGTGTGCCTTTTCGGAAAGAGGCTCTGCCGAGGAAGAGAGCCATGAGATGTTCCTCCTCTCAGCAAGCCCGGGTCCCAGATCCTGTTGTACCTGTGAATAGGCTACAGGGGGACGGTGAAGACCAGCAACAGCTTTCAGGGCTGCCACCTTCCGTGTGGGACAAGGAGCCGGACGTGTGCCTTTTCGGAATCAGGCTCTGCCGAGGAAGAGATCCATGAGATGTTCCTCCTCTGGGCATGCCCGGGTCCCAGATCCTGTTGTGCCTGTGAATAGGCTGCAGGGGGACAGTGAAGACCAGCAACAGCTTTCAGGGCTGCCACCTTCCGTGTGGGACAAGGAGCCGGACGTTTGCCTTTTCGGAATCAGGCTCTGCCGAGGACGAGAGCCATGAGATTTTCCTCCTCGGGGCATGCCCGGGTCCTGAATCCTGTTGTGCCTGTGAATAGGCTGCAGGGGGACGGTGAAGACCAGCAACAGCTTTCAGGGCTGCCACCTTCCGTGTGGGACAAGGAGCCGGACGTGTGCCTTTTCGGAATCAGGCTCTGCCGAGGACGAGAGCCATGAGATGTTCCTCCTCTCAGCAAGCCCGGGTCCCAGATCCTGTTGTACCTGTGAATAGGCTGCAGGGGGACGGTGAAGACCAGCAACAGCTTTCAGGGCTGCCACCTTCCGTGTGGGACAAGGAGCCGGACGTGTGTCTTTTCGGAATCAGGCTCTGCCGAGGACGAGATCCATGAGATGTTCCTCCTCTGGGCATGCCCGGGTCCTGAATCCTGTTGTGCCTGTGAATAGGCTGCAGGGGGACGGTGAAGACCAGCAACAGCTTTCAGGGCTGCCACCTTCCGTGTGGGACAAGGAGCCGGACGTGTGTCTTTTCGGAATCAGGCTCTGCCGAGGACGAGATCCATGAGATGTTCCTCCTCTGGGCATGCCCGGGTCCTGAATCCTGTTGTGCCTGTGAATAGGCTGCAGGGGGACGGTGAAGACCAGCAACAGCTTTCAGGGCTGCCACCTTCCGTGTGGGACAAGGAGCCGGACGTGTGCCTTTTCGGAATCAGGCTCTGCTGAGGACGGGAGCCATGAGATGTTCCTCCTCGGGGCATGCCCGGGTCCTGAATCCTGTTGTGCCTGTGAATAGGCTGCAGGGGGATGGTGAAGACCAGCAACAGCTTTCAGGGCTGCCACCTTCCGTGTGGGACAAGGGGCCGGACGTGTGCCTTTTCGGAATCAGGCTCTACCGAGGACGAGAGCCATGAGATGTTCCTCCTCTGGGCAAGCCCGTGTCCCAGATCCTGTTGTATCTGTGAATAGGCTGCAGGGGGACGGTGAAGACCAGCAACAGCTTTCAGGGCTGCCACCTTCCGTGTGGGACAAGGAGCCGGACGTGTGCCTTTTCGGAATCAGGCTCTGCCGAGGACGAGAGCCATGAGATGTTCCTCCTCTCAGCAAGCCCGGGTCCCAGATCCTGTTGTACCTGTGAATAGGCTGCAGGGGGACGGTGAAGACCAGCAACAGCTTTCAGGGCTGCCACCTTCCGTGTGGGACAAGGAGCCGGACGTGTGCCTTTTCGGAATCAGGCTCTGCCGAGGAAGAGATCCATGAGATGTTCCTCCTCTGGGCATGCCCAGGTCCCGAATCCTGTTGTGCCTGTGAATAGGCTGCAGGGGGACGGTGAAGACCAGCAACAGCTTTCAGGGCTGCCACCTTCCGTGTGGGACAAGGAGCCGGACGTGTGCCTTTTCGGAATCAGGCTCTGCCGAGGACGAGAGCCATGAGATGTTCCTCCTCTGGGCATGCCCGTTTCCCAGATCCTGTTGTGCCTGTGCATAGGCTGCAGGGGGACGGTGAAGACCAGCAACAGCTTTCAGGGCTGCCACCCTCCGTGTGGGACAAGGAGCCGGACGTGTGCCTTTTCGGAAAGAGGCTCTGCCGAGGAAGAGAGCCATGAGATGTTCCTCCTCTCAGCAAGCCCGGGTCCCAGATCCTGTTGTACCTGTGAATAGGCTGCAGGGGGACGGTGAAGACCAGCAACAGCTTTCAGGGCTGCCACCTTCCGTGTGGGACAAGGAGCCGGACGTGTGCCTTTTCGGAATCAGGCTCTGCCGAGGACGAGAGCCATGAGATGTTCCTCCTCTGGGCAAGCCCGGGTCCCAGATCCTGTTGTGCCTGTGAATAGGCTGCAGGGGGACGGTGAAGACCAGCAACAGCTTTCAGGGCTGCCACCTTCCGTGTGGGACAAGGAGCCGGACGTGTGCCTTTTCGGAATCAGGCTCTGCCGAGGAAGAGATCCATGAGATGTTCCTCCTCTGGGCATGCCCGGGTCCCAGATCCTGTTGTGCCTGTGAATAGGCTGCAGGGGGACAGTGAAGACCAGCAACAGCTTTCAGGGCTGCCACCTTCCGTGTGGGACAAGGAGCCGGACGTGTGCCTTTTCGGAATCAGGCTCTGCCGAGGACGAGAGCCATGAGATGTTCCTCCTCTCAGCAAGCCCGGGTCCCATATCCTGTTGTACCTGTGAATAGGCTGCAGGGGGACGGTGAAGACCAGCAACAGCTTTCAGGGCTGCCACCTTCCGTGTGGGACAAGGAGCCGGACGTGTGCCTTTTCGGAATCAGGCTCTGCCGAGGACGAGAGCCATGAGATGTTCCTCCTCTGGGCAAGCCCGGGTCCCAGATCCTGTTGTGCCTGTGAATAGGCTGCAGGGGGACGGTGAAGACCAGCAACAGCTTTCAGGGCTGCCACCTTCCGTGTGGGACAAGGAGCCGGACGTGTGTCTTTTCGGAATCAGGCTCTGCCGAGGACGAGATCCATGAGATGTTCCTCCTCTGGGCATGCCCGGGTCCTGAATCCTGTTGTGCCTGTGAATAGGCTGCAGGGGGACGGTGAAGACCAGCAACAGCTTTCAGGGCTGCCACCTTCCGTGTGGGACAAGGAGCCGGACGTGTGTCTTTTCGGAATCAGGCTCTGCCGAGGACGAGATCCATGAGATGTTCCTCCTCTGGGCATGCCCGAGTCCTGAATCCTGTTGTGCCTGTGAATAGGCTGCAGGGGGACGGTGAAGACCAGCAACAGCTTTCAGGGCTGCCACCTTCCGTGTGGGACAAGGAGCCGGACGTGTGCCTTTTCGGAATCAGGCTCTGCCGAGGACGAGAGCCATGAGATGTTCCTCCTCTGGGCATGCCCGGGTCCTGAATCCTGTTGTGCCTGTGAATAGGCTGCAGGGGGACGGTGAAGACCAGCAACAGCTTTCAGGGCTGCCACCTTCCGTGTGGGACAAGGAGCCGGACGTGTGCCTTTTCGGAATCAGGCTCTGCCGAGGACGAGAGCCATGAGATGTTCCTCCTCTCAGCAAGCCCGGGTCCCAGATCCTGTTGTACCTGTGAATAGGCTGCAGGGGGACGGTGAAGACCAGCAACAGCTTTCAGGGCTGCCACCTTCCGTGTGGGACAAGGAGCCGGACGTGTGTCTTTTCGGAATCAGGCTCTGCTGAGGACGGGAGCCATGAGATGTTCCTCCTCTGGGCATGCCCGGGTCCTGAATCCTATTGTGCCTGTGAATAGGCTGCAGGGGGATGGTGAAGACCAGCAACAGCTTTCAGGGCTGCCACCTTCCGTGTGGGACAAGGGGCCGGACGTGTGCCTTTTCGGAATCAGGCTCTACCGAGGACGAGAGCCATGAGATGTTCCTCCTCTGGGCAAGCCCGTGTCCCAGATCCTGTTGTATCTGTGAATAGGCTGCAGGGGGACGGTGAAGACCAGCAACAGCTTTCAGGGCTGCCACCTTCCGTGTGGGACAAGGAGCCGGACGTGTGCCTTTTCGGAATCAGGCTCTGCCGAGGACGAGAGCCATGAGATGTTCCTCCTCTCAGCAAGCCCGGGTCCCAGATCCTGTTGTACCTGTGAATAGGCTGCAGGGGGACGGTGAAGACCAGCAACAGCTTTCAGGGCTGCCACCTTCCGTGTGGGACAAGGAGCCGGACGTGTGCCTTTTCGGAATCAGGCTCTGCCGAGGAAGAGATCCATGAGATGTTCCTCCTCTGGGCATGCCCAGGTCCCGAATCCTGTTGTGCCTGTGAATAGGCTGCAGGGGGACGGTGAAGACCAGCAACAGCTTTCAGGGCTGCCACCTTCCGTGTGGGACAAGGAGCCGGACGTGTGCCTTTTCGGAATCAGGCTCTGCCGAGGACGAGAGCCATGAGATGTTCCTCCTCTGGGCAAGCCCGGGTCCCAGATCCTGTTGTGCCTGTGAATAGGCTGCAGGGGGACGGTGAAGACCAGCAACAGCTTTCAGGGCTGCCACCTTCCGTGTGGGACAAGGAGCCGGACGTGTGCCTTTTCGGAAAGAGGCTATGCCGAGGAAGAGAGCCATGAGATGTTCCTCCTCTGGGCAAGCCCGGGTCCCAGATCCTGTTGTACCTGTGCATAGGCTGCAGGGGGACGGTGAAGACCAGCAACAGCTTTCAGGGCTGCCACCCTCCGTGTGGGACAAGGAGCCGGACGTGTGCCTTTTCGGAAAGAGGCTCTGCCGAGGAAGAGAGCCATGAGATGTTCCTCCTCTCAGCAAGCCCGGGTCCCAGATCCTGTTGTACCTGTGAATAGGCTGCAGGGGGACGGTGAAGACCAGCAACAGCTTTCAGGGCTGCCACCTTCCGTGTGGGACAAGGAGCCGGACGTGTGCCTTTTCGGAATCAGGCTCTGCCGAGGACGAGAGCCATGAGATGTTCCTCCTCTGGGCAAGCCCGGGTCCCAGATCCTGTTGTGCCTGTGAATAGGCTGCAGGGGGACGGTGAAGACCAGCAACAGCTTTCAGGGCTGCCACCTTCCGTGTGGGACAAGGAGCCGGACGTGTGCCTTTTCGGAATCAGGCTCTGCCGAGGAAGAGATCCATGAGATGTTCCTCCTCTGGGCATGCCCGGGTCCCAGATCCTGTTGTGCCTGTGAATAGGCTGCAGGGGGACAGTGAAGACCAGCAACAGCTTTCAGGGCTGCCACCTTCCGTGTGGGACAAGGAGACGGACGTTTGCCTTTTCGGAATCAGGCTCTGCCGAAGACGAGAGCCATGAGATGTTCCTCCTCTCAGCAAGCCCGGGTCCCATATCCTGTTGTACCTGTGAATAGGCTGCAGGGGGACGGTGAAGACCAGCAACAGCTTTCAGGGCTGCCACCTTCCGTGTGGGACAAGGAGCCGGACGTGTGCCTTTTCGGAATCAGGCTCTGCCGAGGACGAGAGCCATGAGATGTTCCTCCTCTGGGCAAGCCCGGGTCCCAGATCCTGTTGTGCCTGTGAATAGGCTGCAGGGGGACGGTGAAGACCAGCAACAGCTTTCAGGGCTGCCACCTTCCGTGTGGGACAAGGAGCCGGACGTGTGCCTTTTCGGAATCAGGCTCTGCCGAGGACGAGAGCCATGAGATGTTCCTCCTCGGGGCATGCCCGGGTCCTGAATCCTGTTGTGCCTGTGAATAGGCTGCAGGGGGACGGTGAAGACCAGCAACAGCTTTCAGGGCTGCCACCTTCCGTGTGGGACAAGGAGCCGGACGTGTGCCTTTTCGGAATCAGGCTCTGCCGAGGACGAGAGCCATGAGATGTTCCTCCTCTCAGCAAGCCCGGGTCCCAGATCCTGTTGTACCTGTGAATAGGCTGCAGGGGGACGGTGAAGACCAGCAACAGCTTTCAGGGCTGCCACCTTCCGTGTGGGACAAGGAGCCGGACGTGTGTCTTTTCGGAATCAGGCTCTGCCGAGAACGAGATCCATGAGATGTTCCTCCTCTGGGCATGCCCGGGTCCTGAATCCTGTTGTGCCTGTGAATAGGCTGCAGGGGGACGGTGAAGACCAGCAACAGCTTTCAGGGCTGCCACCTTCCGTGTGGGACAAGGAGCCGGACGTGTGTCTTTTCGGAATCAGGCTCTGCCGAGGACGAGATCCATGAGATGTTCCTCCTCTGGGCATGCCCGAGTCCTGAATCCTGTTGTGCCTGTGAATAGGCTGCAGGGGGACGGTGAAGACCAGCAACAGCTTTCAGGGCTGCCACCTTCCGTGTGGGACAAGGAGCCGGACGTGTGCCTTTTCGGAATCAGGCTCTGCCGAGGACGAGAGCCATGAGATGTTCCTCCTCTGGGCATGCCCGGGTCCTGAATCCTGTTGTGCCTCTGAATAGGCTGCAGGGGGACAGTGAAGTCCAGCAACAGCTTTCAGGGCTGCCACCTTCCGTGTGGGACAAGGAGCCGGACGTTTGCCTTTACGGAATCAGGCTCTGCCGAGGACGAGAGCCATGAGATGTTCCTCCTCTCAGCAAGCCCGGGTCCCAGATCCTGTTGTACCTGTGAATAGGCTGCAGGGGACGGTGAAGACCAGCAACAGCTTTCAGGGCTGCCACCTTCCGTGTGGGACAAGGAGCCGGACATGTGCCTTTTCGGAATCAGGCTCTGCCGAGGACGAGAGCCATGAGATGTTCCTCCTCTGGGCAAGCCCGGGTCCCAGATCCTGTTGTGCCTGTGAATAGGCTGCAGGGGGACGGTGAAGACCAGCAACAGCTTTCAGGGCTGCCACCTTCCGTGTGGGACAAGGAGCCGGACGTGTGCGTTTTCGGAATCAGGCTCTGCCGAGGAAGAGAGCCATGAGATGTTCCTCCTCTGGGCATGCCCGTTTCCCAGATCCTGTTGTGCCTGTGAATAGGCTGCAGGGGGACGGTGAAGACCAGCAACAGCTTTCAGGGCTACCACCTTCCGTGTGGGACAAGGAGCCGGACGTGTGCCTTTTCGGAAAGAGGCTCTGCCGAGGAAGAGAGCCATGAGATGTTCCTCCTCTCAGCAAGCCCGGGTCCCAGATCCTGTTGTACCTGTGAATAGGCTACAGGGGGACGGTGAAGACCAGCAACAGCTTTCAGGGCTGCCACCTTCCGTGTGGGACAAGGAGCCGGACGTGTGCCTTTTCGGAATCAGGCTCTGCCGAGGACGAGAGCCATGAGATGTTCCTCCTCTCAGCAAGCCCGGGTCCCAGATCCTGTTGTGCCTGTGAATAGGCTGCAGGGGGACGGTGAAGACCAGCAACAGCTTTCAGGGCTGCCACCTTCCGTGTGGGACAAGGAGCCGGACGTGTGCCTTTTCGGAATCAGGCTCTGCCGAGGAAGAGATCCATGAGATGTTCCTCCTCTGGGCATGCCCGGGTCCCAGATCCTGTTGTGCCTGTGAATAGGCTGCAGGGGGACGGTGAAGACCAGCAACAGCTTTCAGGGCTGCCACCTTCCGTGTGGGACAAGGAGCCGGACGTTTGCCTTTTCGGAATCAGGCTCTGCCGAGGACGAGAGCCATGAGATTTTCCTCCTCGGGGCATGCCCGGGTCCTGAATCCTGTTGTGCCTGTGAATAGGCTGCAGGGGGACGGTGAAGACCAGCAACAGCTTTCAGGGCTGCCACCTTCCGTGTGGGACAAGGAGCCGGACGTGTGCCTTTTCGGAATCAGGCTCTGCCGAGGACGAGAGCCATGAGATGTTCCTCCTCTCAGCAAGCCCGGGTCCCAGATCCTGTTGTACCTGTGAATAGGCTGCAGGGGGACGGTGAACACCAGCAACAGCTTTCAGGGCTGCCACCTTCCGTGTGGGACAAGGAGCCGGACGTGTGCCTTTTCGGAATCAGGCTCTGCCGAGGACGAGATCCATGAGATGTTCCTCCTCTGGGCATGCCCGGGTCCTGAATCCTGTTGTGCCTGTGAATAGGCTGCAGGGGGACGGTGAAGACCAGCAACAGCTTTCAGGGCTGCCACCTTCCGTGTGGGACAAGGAGCCGGACGTGTGTCTTTTCGGAATCAGGCTCTGCCGAGGACGAGATCCATGAGATGTTCCTCCTCTGGGCATGCCCGAGTCCTGAATCCTGTTGTGCCTGTGAATAGGCTGCAGGGGGACGGTGAAGACCAGCAACAGCTTTCAGGGCTGCCACCTTCCGTGTGGGACAAGGAGCCGGACGTGTGCCTTTTCGGAATCAGGCTCTGCCGAGGACGAGAGCCATGAGATGTTCCTCCTCTGGGCATGCCCGGGTCCTGAATCCTGTTGTGCCTCTGAATAGGCTGCAGGGGGACAGTGAAGTCCAGCAACAGCTTTCAGGGCTGCCACCTTCCGTGTGGGACAAGGAGCCGGACGTTTGCCTTTACGGAATCAGGCTCTGCCGAGGACGAGAGCCATGAGATGTTCCTCCTCTCAGCAAGCCCGGGTCCCAGATCCTGTTGTACCTGTGAATAGGCTGCAGGGGACGGTGAAGACCAGCAACAGCTTTCAGGGCTGCCACCTTCCGTGTGGGACAAGGAGCCGGACATGTGCCTTTTCGGAATCAGGCTCTGCCGAGGACGAGAGCCATGAGATGTTCCTCCTCTGGGCAAGCCCGGGTCCCAGATCCTGTTGTGCCTGTGAATAGGCTGCAGGGGGACGGTGAAGACCAGCAACAGCTTTCAGGGCTGCCACCTTCCGTGTGGGACAAGGAGCCGGACGTGTGCGTTTTCGGAATCAGGCTCTGCCGAGGAAGAGAGCCATGAGATGTTCCTCCTCTGGGCATGCCCGTTTCCCAGATCCTGTTGTGCCTGTGAATAGGCTGCAGGGGGACGGTGAAGACCAGCAACAGCTTTCAGGGCTACCACCTTCCGTGTGGGACAAGGAGCCGGACGTGTGCCTTTTCGGAAAGAGGCTCTGCCGAGGAAGAGAGCCATGAGATGTTCCTCCTCTCAGCAAGCCCGGGTCCCAGATCCTGTTGTACCTGTGAATAGGCTACAGGGGGACGGTGAAGACCAGCAACAGCTTTCAGGGCTGCCACCTTCCGTGTGGGACAAGGAGCCGGACGTGTGCCTTTTCGGAATCAGGCTCTGCCGAGGACGAGAGCCATGAGATGTTCCTCCTCTCAGCAAGCCCGGGTCCCAGATCCTGTTGTGCCTGTGAATAGGCTGCAGGGGGACGGTGAAGACCAGCAACAGCTTTCAGGGCTGCCACCTTCCGTGTGGGACAAGGAGCCGGACGTGTGCCTTTTCGGAATCAGGCTCTGCCGAGGAAGAGATCCATGAGATGTTCCTCCTCTGGGCATGCCCGGGTCCCAGATCCTGTTGTGCCTGTGAATAGGCTGCAGGGGGACAGTGAAGACCAGCAACAGCTTTCAGGGCTACCACCTTCCGTGTGGGACAAGGAGCCGGACGTTTGCCTTTACGGAATCAGGCTCTGCCGAGGACGAGAGCCATGAGATTTTCCTCCTCGGGGCATGCCCGGGTCCTGAATCCTGTTGTGCCTGTGAATAGGCTGCAGGGGGACGGTGAAGACCAGCAACAGCTTTCAGGGCTGCCACCTTCCGTGTGGGACAAGGAGCCGGACGTGTGCCTTTTCGGAATCAGGCTCTGCCGAGGACGAGAGCCATGAGATGTTCCTCCTCTCAGCAAGCCCGGGTCCCAGATCCTGTTGTACCTGTGAATAGGCTGCAGGGGGACGGTGAAGACCAGCAACAGCTTTCAGGGCTGCCACCTTCCGTGTGGGACAAGGAGCCGGACGTGTGCCTTTTCGGAATCAGGCTCTGCCGAGGACGAGATCCATGAGATGTTCCTCCTCTGGGCATGCCCGGGTCCTGAATCCTGTTGTGCCTGTGAATAGGCTGCAGGGGGACGGTGAAGACCAGCAACAGCTTTCAGGGCTGCCACCTTCCGTGTGGGACAAGGAGCCGGACGTGTGTCTTTTCGGAATCAGGCTCTGCCGAGGACGAGATCCATGAGATGTTCCTCCTCTGGGCATGCCCGGGTCCTGAATCCTGTTGTGCCTGTGAATAGGCTGCAGGGGGACGGTGAAGACCAGCAACAGCTTTCAGGGCTGCCACCTTCCGTGTGGGACAAGGAGCCGGACGTGTGCCTTTTCGGAATCAGGCTCTGCCGAGGACGAGAGCCATGAGATGTTCCTCCTCTGGGCATGCCCGGGTCTTGAATCCTGTTGTACCTGTGCATAGGCTGCAGGGGGACGGTGAAGACCAGCAACAGCTTTCAGGGCTGCCACCCTCCGTGTGGGACAAGGAGCCGGACGTGTGCCTTTTCGGAAAGAGGCTCTGCCGAGGACGAGAGCCATGAGATGTTCCTCCTCTCAGCAAGCCCGGGTCCCATATCCTGTTGTACCTGTGAATAGGCTGCAGGGGGACGGTGAAGACCAGCAACAGCTTTCAGGGCTGCCACCTTCCGTGTGGGACAAGGAGCCGGACGTGTGCCTTTTCGGAATCAGGCTCTGCCGAGGACGAGAGCCATGAGATGTTCCTCCTCTGGGCAAGCCCGGGTCCCAGATCCTGTTGTGCCTGTGAATAGGCTGCAGGGGGACGGTGAAGACCAGCAACAGCTTTCAGGGCTGCCACCTTCCGTGTGGGACAAGGAGCCGGACGTGTGCCTTTTCGGAATCAGGCTCTGCCGAGGAAGAGATCCATGAGATGTTCCTCCTCTGGGCATGCCCGGGTCCCAGATCCTGTTGTGCCTGTGAATAGGCTGCAGGGGGACGGTGAAGACCAGCAACAGCTTTCAGGGCTGCCACCTTCCGTGTGGGACAAGGAGACGGACGTTTGCCTTTTCGGAATCAGGCTCTGCCGAGGACGAGAGCCATGAGATGTTCCTCCTCTCAGCAAGCCCGGGTCCCAGATCCTGTTGTACCTGTGAATAGGCTGCAGGGGGACGGTGAAGACCAGCAACAGCTTTCAGGGCTGCCACCTTCCGTGTGGGACAAGGAGCCGGACGTGTGCCTTTTCGGAATCAGGCTCTGCCGAGGACGAGAGCCATGAGATGTTCCTCCTCTGTGCAAGCCCGGGTCCCAGATCCTGTTGTGCCTGTGAATAGGCTGCAGGGGGACGGTGAAGACCAGCAACAGCTTTCAGGGCTGCCACCTTCCGTGTGGGACAAGGAGCCGGACGTGTGCCTTTTCGGAATCAGGCTCTGCCGAGGACGAGAGCCATGAGATGTTCCTCCTCGGGGCATGCCCGGGTCCTGAATCCTGTTGTGCCTGTGAATAGGCTGCAGGGGGACGGTGAAGACCAGCAACAGCTTTCAGGGCTGCCACCTTCCGTGTGGGACAAGGAGCCGGACGTGTGCCTTTTCGGAATCAGGCTCTGCCGAGGACGAGAGCCATGAGATGTTCCTCCTCTCAGCAAGCCCGGGTCCCAGATCCTGTTGTGCCTGTGAATAGGCTGCAGGGGGACGGTGAAGACCAGCAACAGCTTTCAGGGCTGCCACCTTCCGTGTGGGACAAGGAGCCGGACGTGTGTCTTTTCGGAATCAGGCTCTGCCGAGGACGAGATCCATGAGATGTTCCTCCTCTGGGCATGCCCGGGTCCTGAATCCTGTTGTGCCTGTGAATAGGCTGCAGGGGGACGGTGAAGACCAGCAACAGCTTTCAGGGCTGCCACCTTCCGTGTGGGACAAGGAGCCGGACGTGTGTCTTTTCGGAATCAGGCTCTGCCGAGGACGAGATCCATGAGATGTTCCTCCTCTGGGCATGCCCGAGTCCTGAATCCTGTTGTGCCTGTGAATAGGCTGCAGGGGGACGGTGAAGACCAGCAACAGCTTTCAGGGCTGCCACCTTCCGTGTGGGACAAGGAGCCGGACGTGTGCCTTTTCGGAATCAGGCTCTGCCGAGGACGAGAGCCATGAGATGTTCCTCCTCTGGGCATGCCCGGGTCCTGAATCCTGTTGTGCCTGTGAATAGGCTGCAGGGGGACGGTGAAGACCAGCAACAGCTTTCAGGGCTGCCACCTTCCGTGTGGGACAAGGAGCCGGACGTGTGCCTTTTCGGAATCAGGCTCTGCCGAGGACGAGAGCCATGAGATGTTCCTCCTCTCAGCAAGCCCGGGTCCCAGATCCTGTTGTACCTGTGAATAGGCTGCAGGGGGACGGTGAAGACCAGCAACAGCTTTCAGGGCTGCCACCTTCCGTGTGGGACAAGGAGCCGGACGTGTGTCTTTTCGGAATCAGGCTCTGCTGAGGACGGGAGCCATGAGATGTTCCTCCTCTGGGCATGCCCGGGTCCTGAATCCTATTGTGCCTGTGAATAGGCTGCAGGGGGATGGTGAAGACCAGCAACAGCTTTCAGGGCTGCCACCTTCCGTGTGGGACAAGGGGCCGGACGTGTGCCTTTTCGGAATCAGGCTCTACCGAGGACGAGAGCCATGAGATGTTCCTCCTCTGGGCAAGCCCGTGTCCCAGATCCTGTTGTATCTGTGAATAGGCTGCAGGGGGACGGTGAAGACCAGCAACAGCTTTCAGGGCTGCCACCTTCCGTGTGGGACAAGGAGCCGGACGTGTGCCTTTTCGGAATCAGGCTCTGCCGAGGACGAGAGCCATAAGATGTTCCTCCTCTCAGCAAGCCCGGGTCCCAGATCCTGTTGTACCTGTGAATAGGCTGCAGGGGGACGGTGAAGACCAGCAACAGCTTTCAGGGCTGCCACCTTCCGTGTGGGACAAGGAGCCGGACGTGTGCCTTTTCGGAATCAGGCTCTGCCGAGGAAGAGATCCATGAGATGTTCCTCCTCTGGGCATGCCCAGGTCCCGCATCCTGTTGTGCCTGTGAATAGGCTGCAGGGGGACGGTGAAGACCAGCAACAGCTTTCAGGGCTGCCACCTTCCGTGTGGGACAAGGAGCCGGACGTGTGCCTTTTCGGAATCAGGCTCTGCCGAGGACGAGAGCCATGAGATGTTCCTCCTCTGGGCATGCCCGTTTCCCAGATCCTGTTGTGCCTGTGCATAGGCTGCAGGGGGACGGTGAAGACCAGCAACAGCTTTCAGGGCTGCCACCTTCCGTGTGGGACAAGGAGCCGGACGTGTGCCTTTTCGGAAAGAGGCTCTGCCGAGGAAGAGAGCCATGAGATGTTCCTCCTCTCAGCAAGCCCGGGTCCCAGATCCTGTTGTACCTGTCAATAGGCTACAGGGGGACGGTGAAGACCAGCAACAGCTTTCAGGGCTGCCACCTTCCGTGTGGGACAAGGAGCCGGACGTGTGCCTTTTCGGAATCAGGCTCTGCCGAGGACGAGAGCCATGAGATGTTCCTCCTCTCAGCAAGCCCGGGTCCCAGATCCTGTTGTGCCTGTGAATAGGCTGCAGGGGGACGGTGAAGACCAGCAACAGCTTTCAGGGCTGCCACCTTCCGTGTGGGACAAGGAGCCGGACGTGTGGCTTTTCGGAATCAGGCTCTGCCGAGGAAGAGATCCATGAGATGTTCCTCCTCTGGGCATGCCCGGGTCCCAGATCCTGTTGTGCCTGTGAATAGGCTGCAGGGGGACAGTGAAGACCAGCAACAGCTTTCAGGGCTGCCACCTTCCGTGTGGGACAAGGAGCCGGACGTTTGCCTTTTCGGAATCAGGCTCTGCCGAGGACGAGAGCCATGAGATTTTCCTCCTCGGGGCATGCCCGGGTCCTGAATCCTGTTGTGCCTGTGAATAGGCTGCAGGGGGACGGTGAAGACCAGCAACAGCTTTCAGGGCTGCCACCTTCCGTGTGGGACAAGGAGCCGGACGTGTGCCTTTTCGGAATCAGGCTCTGCCGAGGACGAGAGCCATGAGATGTTCCTCCTCTCAGCAAGCCCGGGTCCCAGATCCTGTTGTACCTGTGAATAGGCTGCAGGGGGACGGTGAAGACCAGCAACAGCTTTCAGGGCTGCCACCTTCCGTGTGGGACAAGGAGCCGGACGTGTGCCTTTTCGGAATCAGGCTCTGCCGAGGACGAGATCCTTGAGATGTTCCTCCTCTGGGCATGCCCGGGTCCTGAATCCTGTTGTGCCTGTGAATAGGCTGCAGGGGGACGGTGAAGACCAGCAACAGCTTTCAGGGCTGCCACCTTCCGTGTGGGACAAGGAGCCGGACGTGTGCCTTTTCGGAATCAGGCTCTGCCGAGGACGAGATCCATGAGATATTCCTCCTCTGGGCATGCCCGGGTCCTGAATCCTGTTGTGCCTGTGAATAGGCTGCAGGGGGACGGTGAAGACCAGCAACAGCTTTCAGGGCTGCCACCTTCCGTGTGGGACAAGGAGCCGGACGTGTGCCTTTTCGGAATCAGGCTCTGCCGAGGACGAGAGCCATGAGATGTTCCTCCTCTGGGCATGCCCGGGTCCTGAATCCTGTTGTACCTGTGCATAGGCTGCAGGGGGACGGTGAAGACCAGCAACAGCTTTCAGGGCTGCCACCCTCCGTGTGGGACAAGGAGCCGGACGTGTGCCTTTTCGGAAAGAGGCTCTGCCGAGGAAGAGAGCCATGAGATGTTCCTCCTCTCAGCAAGCCCGGGTCCCATATCCTGTTGTACCTGTGAATAGGCTGCAGGGGGACGGTGAAGACCAGCAACAGCTTTCAGGGCTGCCACCTTCCGTGTGGGACAAGGAGCCGGACGTGTGCCTTTTCGGAATCAGGCTCTGCCGAGGACGAGAGCCATGAGATGTTCCTCCTCTGGGCAAGCCCGGGTCCCAGATCCTGTTGTGCCTGTGAATAGGCTGCAGGGGGACGGTGAAGACCAGCAACAGCTTTCAGGGCTGCCACCTTCCGTGTGGGACAAGGAGCCGGACGTGTGCCTTTTCGGAATCAGGCTCTGCCGAGGAAGAGATCCATGAGATGTTCCTCCTCTGGGCATGCCCGGGTCCCAGATCCTGTTGTGCCTGTGAATAGGCTGCAGGGGGACAGTGAAGACCAGCAACAGCTTTCAGGGCTGCCACCTTCCGTGTGGGACAAGGAGACGGACGTTTGCCTTTTCGGAATCAGGCTCTGCCGAGGACGAGAGCCATGAGATGTTCCTCCTCTCAGCAAGCCCGGGTCCCATATCCTGTTGTACCTGTGAATAGGCTGCAGGGGGACGGTGAAGACCAGCAACAGCTTTCAGGGCTGCCACCTTCCGTGTGGGACAAGGAGCCGGACGTGTGCCTTTTCGGAATCAGGCTCTGCCGAGGACGAGAGCCATGAGATGTTCCTCCTCTGGGCAAGCCCGGGTCCCAGATCCTGTTGTGCCTGTGAATAGGCTGCAGGGGGACGGTGAAGACCAGCAACAGCTTTCAGGGCTGCCACCTTCCGTGTGGGACAAGGAGCCGGACGTGTGCCTTTTCGGAATCAGGCTCTGCCGAGGACGAGAGCCATGAGATGTTCCTCCTCGGGGCATGCCCGGGTCCTGAATCCTGTTGTGCCTGTGAATAGGCTGCAGGGGGACGGTGAAGACCAGCAACAGCTTTCAGGGCTGCCACCTTCCGTGTGGGACAAGGAGCCGGACGTGTGCCTTTTCGGAATCAGGCTCTGCCGAGGACGAGAGCCATGAGATGTTCCTCCTCTCAGCAAGCCCGGGTCCCAGATCCTGTTGTACCTGTGAATAGGCTGCAGGGGGACGGTGAAGACCAGCAACAGCTTTCAGGGCTGCCACCTTCCGTGTGGGACAAGGAGCCGGACGTGTGTCTTTTCGGAATCAGGCTCTGCCGAGAACGAGATCCATGAGATGTTCCTCCTCTGGGCATGCCCGGGTCCTGAATCCTGTTGTGCCTGTGAATAGGCTGCAGGGGGACGGTGAAGACCAGCAACAGCTTTCAGGGCTGCCACCTTCCGTGTGGGACAAGGAGCCGGATGTGTGTCTTTTCGGAATCAGGCTCTGCCGAGGACGAGATCCATGAGATGTTCCTCCTCTGGGCATGCCCGAGTCCTGAATCCTGTTGTGCCTGTGAATAGGCTGCAGGGGGACGGTGAAGACCAGCAACAGCTTTCAGGGCTGCCACCTTCCGTGTGGGACAAGGAGCCGGACGTGTGCCTTTTCGGAATCAGGCTCTGCCGAGGACGAGAGCCATGAGATGTTCCTCCTCTGGGCATGCCCGGGTCCTGAATCCTGTTGTGCCTGTGAATAGGCTGCAGGGGGACGGTGAAGACCAGCAACAGCTTTCAGGGCTGCCACCTTCCGTGTGGGACAAGGAGCCGGACGTGTGCCTTTTCGGAATCAGGCTCTGCCGAGGACGAGAGCCATGAGATGTTCCTCCTCTCAGCAAGCCCGGGTCCCAGATCCTGTTGTACCTGTGAATAGGCTGCAGGGGGACGGTGAAGACCAGCAACAGCTTTCAGGGCTGCCACCTTCCGTGTGGGACAAGGAGCCGGACGTGTGTCTTTTCGGAATCAGGCTCTGCTGAGGACGGGAGCCATGAGATGTTCCTCCTCTGGGCATGCCCGGGTCCTGAATCCTATTGTGCCTGTGAATAGGCTGCAGGGGGATGGTGAAGACCAGCAACAGCTTTCAGGGCTGCCACCTTCCGTGTGGGACAAGGGGCCGGACGTGTGCCTTTTCGGAATCAGGCTCTACCGAGGACGAGAGCCATGAGATGTTCCTCCTCTGGGCAAGCCCGTGTCCCAGATCCTGTTGTATCTGTGAATAGGCTGCAGGGGGACGGTGAAGACCAGCAACAGCTTTCAGGGCTGCCACCTTCCGTGTGGGACAAGGAGCCGGACGTGTGCCTTTTCGGAATCAGGCTCTGCCGAGGACGAGAGCCATAAGATGTTCCTCCTCTCAGCAAGCCCGGGTCCCAGATCCTGTTGTACCTGTGAATAGGCTGCAGGGGGACGGTGAAGACCAGCAACAGCTTTCAGGGCTGCCACCTTCCGTGTGGGACAAGGAGCCGGACGTGTGCCTTTTCGGAATCAGGCTCTGCCGAGGAAGAGATCCATGAGATGTTCCTCCTCTGGGCATGCCCAGGTCCCGAATCCTGTTGTGCCTGTGAATAGGCTGCAGGGGGACGGTGAAGACCAGCAACAGCTTTCAGGGCTGCCACCTTCCGTGTGGGACAAGGAGCCGGACGTGTGCCTTTTCGGAATCAGGCTCTGCCGAGGACGAGAGCCATGAGATGTTCCTCCTCTGGGCATGCCCGTTTCCCAGATCCTGTTGTGCCTGTGCATAGGCTGCAGGGGGACGGTGAAGACCAGCAACAGCTTTCAGGGCTGCCACCTTCCGTGTGGGACAAGGAGCCGGACGTGTGCCTTTTCGGAAAGAGGCTCTGCCGAGGAAGAGAGCCATGAGATGTTCCTCCTCTGGGCAAGCCCGGGTCCCAGATCCTGTTGTACCTGTGCATAGGCTGCAGGGGGACGGTGAAGACCAGCAACAGCTTTCAGGGCTGCCACCCTCCGTGTGGGACAAGGAGCCGGACGTGTGCCTTTTCGGAAAGAGGCTCTGCCGAGGAAGAGAGCCATGAGATGTTCCTCCTCTCAGCAAGCCCGGGTCCCAGATCCTGTTGTACCTGTGAATAGGCTGCAGGGGGACGGTGAAGACCAGCAACAGCTTTCAGGGCTGCCACCTTCCGTGTGGGACAAGGAGCCGGACGTGTGCCTTTTCGGAATCAGGCTCTGCCGAGGACGAGAGCCATGAGATGTTCCTCCTCTGGGCAAGCCCGGGTCCCAGATCCTGTTGTGCCTGTGAATAGGCTGCAGGGGGACGGTGAAGACCAGCAACAGCTTTCAGGGCTGCCACCTTCCGTGTGGGACAAGGAGCCGGACGTGTGCCTTTTCGGAATCAGGCTCTGCCGAGGAAGAGATCCATGAGATGTTCCTCCTCTGGGCATGCCCGGGTCCCAGATCCTGTTGTGCCTGTGAATAGGCTGCAGGGGGACAGTGAAGACCAGCAACAGCTTTCAGGGCTGCCACCTTCCGTGTGGGACAAGGAGACGGACGTTTGCCTTTTCGGAATCAGGCTCTGCCGAGGACGAGAGCCATGAGATGTTCCTCCTCTCAGCAAGCCCGGGTCCCATATCCTGTTGTACCTGTGAATAGGCTGCAGGGGGACGGTGAAGACCAGCAACAGCTTTCAGGGCTGCCACCTTCCGTGTGGGACAAGGAGCCGGACGTGTGCCTTTTCGGAATCAGGCTCTGCCGAGGACGAGAGCCATGAGATGTTCCTCCTCTGGGCAAGCCCGGGTCCCAGATCCTGTTGTGCCTGTGAATAGGCTGCAGGGGGACGGTGAAGACCAGCAACAGCTTTCAGGGCTGCCACCTTCCGTGTGGGACAAGGAGCCGGACGTGTGCCTTTTCGGAATCAGGCTCTGCCGAGGACGAGAGCCATGAGATGTTCCTCCTCGGGGCATGCCCGGGTCCTGAATCCTGTTGTGCCTGTGAATAGGCTGCAGGGGGACGGTGAAGACCAGCAACAGCTTTCAGGGCTGCCACCTTCCGTGTGGGACAAGGAGCCGGACGTGTGCCTTTTCGGAATCAGGCTCTGCCGAGGACGAGAGCCATGAGATGTTCCTCCTCTCAGCAAGCCCGGGTCCCAGATCCTGTTGTACCTGTGAATAGGCTGCAGGGGGACGGTGAAGACCAGCAACAGCTTTCAGGGCTGCCACCTTCCGTGTGGGACAAGGAGCCGGACGTGTGTCTTTTCGGAATCAGGCTCTGCCGAGAACGAGATCCATGAGATGTTCCTCCTCTGGGCATGCCCGGGTCCTGAATCCTGTTGTGCCTGTGAATAGGCTGCAGGGGGACGGTGAAGACCAGCAACAGCTTTCAGGGCTGCCACCTTCCGTGTGGGACAAGGAGCCGGATGTGTGTCTTTTCGGAATCAGGCTCTGCCGAGGACGAGATCCATGAGATGTTCCTCCTCTGGGCATGCCCGAGTCCTGAATCCTGTTGTGCCTGTGAATAGGCTGCAGGGGGACGGTGAAGACCAGCAACAGCTTTCAGGGCTGCCACCTTCCGTGTGGGACAAGGAGCCGGACGTGTGCCTTTTCGGAATCAGGCTCTGCCGAGGACGAGAGCCATGAGATGTTCCTCCTCTGGGCATGCCCGGGTCCTGAATCCTGTTGTGCCTGTGAATAGGCTGCAGGGGGACGGTGAAGACCAGCAACAGCTTTCAGGGCTGCCACCTTCCGTGTGGGACAAGGAGCCGGACGTGTGCCTTTTCGGAATCAGGCTCTGCCGAGGACGAGAGCCATGAGATGTTCCTCCTCTCAGCAAGCCCGGGTCCCAGATCCTGTTGTACCTGTGAATAGGCTGCAGGGGGACGGTGAAGACCAGCAACAGCTTTCAGGGCTGCCACCTTCCGTGTGGGACAAGGAGCCGGACGTGTGTCTTTTCGGAATCAGGCTCTGCTGAGGACGGGAGCCATGAGATGTTCCTCCTCTGGGCATGCCCGGGTCCTGAATCCTATTGTGCCTGTGAATAGGCTGCAGGGGGATGGTGAAGACCAGCAACAGCTTTCAGGGCTGCCACCTTCCGTGTGGGACAAGGGGCCGGACGTGTGCCTTTTCGGAATCAGGCTCTACCGAGGACGAGAGCCATGAGATGTTCCTCCTCTGGGCAAGCCCGTGTCCCAGATCCTGTTGTATCTGTGAATAGGCTGCAGGGGGACGGTGAAGACCAGCAACAGCTTTCAGGGCTGCCACCTTCCGTGTGGGACAAGGAGCCGGACGTGTGCCTTTTCGGAATCAGGCTCTGCCGAGGACGAGAGCCATAAGATGTTCCTCCTCTCAGCAAGCCCGGGTCCCAGATCCTGTTGTACCTGTGAATAGGCTGCAGGGGGACGGTGAAGACCAGCAACAGCTTTCAGGGCTGCCACCTTCCGTGTGGGACAAGGAGCCGGACGTGTGCCTTTTCGGAATCAGGCTCTGCCGAGGAAGAGATCCATGAGATGTTCCTCCTCTGGGCATGCCCAGGTCCCGAATCCTGTTGTGCCTGTGAATAGGCTGCAGGGGGACGGTGAAGACCAGCAACAGCTTTCAGGGCTGCCACCTTCCGTGTGGGACAAGGAGCCGGACGTGTGCCTTTTCGGAATCAGGCTCTGCCGAGGACGAGAGCCATGAGATGTTCCTCCTCTGGGCATGCCCGTTTCCCAGATCCTGTTGTGCCTGTGCATAGGCTGCAGGGGGACGGTGAAGACCAGCAACAGCTTTCAGGGCTGCCACCTTCCGTGTGGGACAAGGAGCCGGACGTGTGCCTTTTCGGAAAGAGGCTCTGCCGAGGAAGAGAGCCATGAGATGTTCCTCCTCTGGGCAAGCCCGGGTCCCAGATCCTGTTGTACCTGTGCATAGGCTGCAGGGGGACGGTGAAGACCAGCAACAGCTTTCAGGGCTGCCACCCTCCGTGTGGGACAAGGAGCCGGACGTGTGCCTTTTCGGAAAGAGGCTCTGCCGAGGAAGAGAGCCATGAGATGTTCCTCCTCTCAGCAAGCCCGGGTCCCAGATCCTGTTGTACCTGTGAATAGGCTGCAGGGGGACGGTGAAGACCAGCAACAGCTTTCAGGGCTGCCACCTTCCGTGTGGGACAAGGAGCCGGACGTGTGCCTTTTCGGAATCAGGCTCTGCCGAGGACGAGAGCCATGAGATGTTCCTCCTCTGGGCAAGCCCGGGTCCCAGATCCTGTTGTGCCTGTGAATAGGCTGCAGGGGGACGGTGAAGACCAGCAACAGCTTTCAGGGCTGCCACCTTCCGTGTGGGACAAGGAGCCGGACGTGTGCCTTTTCGGAATCAGGCTCTGCCGAGGACGAGAGCCATGAGATGTTCCTCCTCGCGGCATGCCCGGGTCCTGAATCCTGTTGTGCCTGTGAATAGGCTGCAGGGGGACGGTGAAGACCAGCAACAGCTTTCAGGGCTGCCACCTTCCGTGTGGGACAAGGAGCCGGACGTGTGCCTTTTCGGAATCAGGCTCTGCCGAGGACGAGAGCCATGAGATGTTCCTCCTCTCAGCAAGCCCGGGTCCCAGATCCTGTTGTACCTGTGAATAGGCTGCAGGGGGACGGTGAAGACCAGCAACAGCTTTCAGGGCTGCCACCTTCCGTGTGGGACAAGGAGCCGGACGTGTGTCTTTTCGGAATCAGGCTCTGCCGAGGACGAGATCCATGAGATGTTCCTCCTCTGGGCATGCCCGGGTCCTGAATCCTGTTGTGCCTGTGAATAGGCTGCAGGGGGACGGTGAAGACCAGCAACAGCTTTCAGGGCTGCCACCTTCCGTGTGGGACAAGGAGCCGGACGTGTGCCTTTTCGGAATCAGGCTCTGCCGAGGACGAGATCCATGAGATGTTCCTCCTCTGGGCATGCCCGAGTCCTGAATCCTGTTGTGCCTGTGAATAGGCTGCAGGGGGACGGTGAAGACCAGCAACAGCTTTCAGGGCTGCCACCTTCCGTGTGGGACAAGGAGCCGGACGTGTGCCTTTTCGGAATCAGGCTCTGCCGAGGACGAGAGCCATGAGATGTTCCTCCTCTGGGCATGCCCGGGTCCTGAATCCTGTTGTGCCTCTGAATAGGCTGCAGGGGGACGGTGAAGACCAGCAACAGCTTTCAGGGCTGCCACCTTCCGTGTGGGACAAGGAGCCGGACATGTGCCTTTCAGGAATCAGACTCTGCCGAGGACGAGAGCCATGAGATGTTCCTCCTCTGGGCAAGCCCGGGTCCCAGATCCTGTTGTGCCTGTGAATAGGCTGCAGGGGGACGGTGAAGACCAGCAACAGCTTTCAGGGCTGCCACCGTCCGTGTGGGACAAGGAGCCGGACGTGTGCCTTTTCGGAATCAGGCTCTGCCGAGGACGAGAGCCATGAGATGTTCCTCCTCTGGGCATGCCCGGGTCCTGAATCCTGTTGTGCCTGTGAATAGGCTGCAGGGGGACGGTGAAGACCAGCAACAGCTTTCAGGGCTGCCACCTTCCGTGTGGGACAAGGAGCCGGACGTGTGCCTTTTCGGAATCAGGCTCTGCCGAGGACGAGAGCCATGAGATGTTCCTCCTCTCAGCAAGCCCGGGTCCCAGATCCTGTTGTACCTGTGAATAGGCTGCAGGGGGACGGTGAAGACCAGCAACAGCTTTCAGGGCTGCCACCTTCCGTGTGGGACAAGGAGCCGGACGTGTGTCTTTTCGGAATCAGGCTCTGCCGAGGACGAGATCCATGAGATGTTCCTCCTCTGGGCATGCCCGGGTCCTGAATCCTGTTGTGCCTGTGAATAGGCTGCAGGGGGACGGTGAAGACCAGCAACAGCTTTCAGGGCTGCCACCTTCCGTGTGGGACAAGGAGCCGGACGTGTGTCTTTTCGGAATCAGGCTCTGCCGAGGACGAGATCCATGAGATGTTCCTCCTCTGGGCATGCCCGAGTCCTGAATCCTGTTGTGCCTGTGAATAGGCTGCAGGGGGACGGTGAAGACCAGCAACAGCTTTCAGGGCTGCCACCTTCCGTGTGGGACAAGGAGCCGGACGTGTGCCTTTTCGGAATCAGGCTCTGCCGAGGACGAGAGCCATGAGATGTTCCTGCTCTGGGCATGCCCGGGTCCTGAATCCTGTTGTGCCTCTGAATAGGCTGCAGGGGGACAGTGAAGACCAGCAACAGCTTTCAGGGCTGCCACCTTCCGTGTGGGACAAGGAGCCGGACGTTTGCCTTTACGGAATCAGGCTCTGCCGAGGACGAGAGCCATGAGATGTTCCTCCTCTCAGCAAGCCCGGGTCCCAGATCCTGTTGTACCTGTGAATAGGCTGCAGGGGACGGTGAAGACCAGCAACAGCTTTCAGGGCTGCCACCTTCCGTGTGGGACAAGGAGCCGGACATGTGCCTTTTCGGAATCAGGCTCTGCCGAGGACGAGAGCCATGAGATGTTCCTCCTCTGGGCAAGCCCGGGTCCCAGATCCTGTTGTGCCTGTGAATAGGCTGCAGGGGGACGGTGAAGACCAGCAACAGCTTTCAGGGCTGCCACCTTCCGTGTGGGACAAGGAGCCGGACGTGTGCCTTTTCGGAATCAGGCTCTGCCGAGGAAGAGAGCCATGAGATGTTCCTCCTCTGGGCATGCCCGTTTCCCAGATCCTGTTGTGCCTGTGAATAGGCTGCAGGGGGACGGTGAAGACCAGCAACAGCTTTCAGGGCTACCACCTTCCGTGTGGGACAAGGAGCCGGACGTGTGCCTTTTCGGAATCAGGCTCTGCCGAGGAAGAGAGCCATGAGATGTTCCTCCTCTCAGCAAGCCCGGGTCCCAGATCCTGTTGTACCTGTGAATAGGCTACAGGGGGACGGTGAAGACCAGCAACAGCTTTCAGGGCTGCCACCTTCCGTGTGGGACAAGGAGCCGGACGTGTGCCTTTTCGGAATCAGGCTCTGCCGAGAACGAGAGCCATGAGATGTTCCTCCTCTCAGCAAGCCCGGGTCCCAGATCCTGTTGTGCCTGTGAATAGGCTGCAGGGGGACGGTGAAGACCAGCAACAGCTTTCAGGGCTGCCACCTTCCGTGTGGGACAAGGAGCCGGACGTGTGCCTTTTCGGAATCAGGCTCTGCCGAGGAAGAGATCCATGAGATGTTCCTCCTCTGGGCATGCCCGGGTCCCAGATCCTGTTGTGCCTGTGAATAGGCTGCAGGGGGACAGTGAAGACCAGCAACAGCTTTCAGGGCTGCCACCTTCCGTGTGGGACAAGGAGCCGGACGTTTGCCTTTTCGGAATCAGGCTCTGCCGAGGACGAGAGCCATGAGATTTTCCTCCTCGGGGCATGCCCGGGTCCTGAATCCTGTTGTGCCTGTGAATAGGCTGCAGGGGGACGGTGAAGACCAGCAACAGCTTTCAGGGCTGCCACCTTCCGTGTGGGACAAGGAGCCGGACGTGTGCCTTTTCGGAATCAGGCTCTGCCGAGGACGAGAGCCATGAGATGTTCCTCCTCTCAGCAAGCCCGGGTCCCAGATCCTGTTGTACCTGTGAATAGGCTGCAGGGGGACGGTGAAGACCAGCAACAGCTTTCAGGGCTGCCACCTTCCGTGTGGGACAAGGAGCCGGACGTGTGTCTTTTCGGAATCAGGCTCTGCCGAGGACGAGATCCATGAGATGTTCCTCCTCTGGGCATGCCCGGGTCCTGAATCCTGTTGTGCCTGTGAATAGGCTGCAGGGGGACGGTGAAGACCAGCAACAGCTTTCAGGGCTGCCACCTTCCGTGTGGGACAAGGAGCCGGACGTGTGTCTTTTCGGAATCAGGCTCTGCCGAGGACGAGATCCATGAGATGTTCCTCCTCTGGGCATGCCCGGGTCCTGAATCCTGTTGTGCCTGTGAATAGGCTGCAGGGGGACGGTGAAGACCAGCAACAGCTTTCAGGGCTGCCACCTTCCGTGTGGGACAAGGAGCCGGACGTGTGCCTTTTCGGAATCAGGCTCTGCCGAGGACGAGAGCCATGAGATGTTCCTCCTCTGGGCATGCCCGGGTCCTGAATCCTGTTGTGCCTCTGAATAGGCTGCAGGGGGACGGTGAAGACCAGCAACAGCTTTCAGGGCTGCCACCTTCCGTGTGGGACAAGGAGCCGGACATGTGCCTTTCAGGAATCAGACTCTGCCGAGGACGAGAGCCATGAGATGTTACTCCTCCGGGCATACCCGGGTCCCAGATCCTGTTGTGCCTGTGAATAGGCTGCAGGGGGATGGTGAAGACCAGCAACAGCTTTCAGGGCTGCCATCTTCCGTGTGGGACAAGGAGCCGGACGTGTGCCTTTTCGGAATCAGGCTCTGCCGAGGAAGAGATCCATGAGATGTTCCTCCTCTGGGCAAGCCTGGGTCCCAGATCCTGTTGTGCCTGTGAATAGGCTGCAGGGGGACGGTGAAGACCAGCAACAGCTTTCAGGGCTGCCACCTTCCGTGTGGGACAAGGAGCCGGACGTGTGCCTTTTCGGAATCAGGCTCTGCTGAGGACGGGAGCCATGAGATGTTCCTCCTCTGGGCATGCCCGGGTCCTGAATCCTGTTGTGCCTGTGAATAGGCTGCAGGGGGATGGTGAAGACCAGCAACAGCTTTCAGGGCTGCCACCTTCCGTGTGGGACAAGGGGCCGGACGTGTGCCTTTTCGGAATCAGGCTCTACCGAGGACGAGAGCCATGAGATGTTCCTCCTCTGGGCAAGCCCGGGTCCCAGATCCTGTTGTATCTGTGAATAGGCTGCAGGGGGACGGTGAAGACCAGCAACAGCTTTCAGGGCTGCCACCTTCCGTGTGGGACAAGGAGCCGGACGTGTGCCTTTTCGGAATCAGGCTCTGCCGAGGACGAGAGCCATGAGATGTTCCTCCTCTCAGCAAGCCCGGGTCCCAGATCCTGTTGTACCTGTGAATAGGCTGCAGGGGGACGGTGAAGACCAGCAACAGCTTTCAGGGCTGCCACCTTCCGTGTGGGACAAGGAGCCGGACGTGTGTCTTTTCGGAATCAGGCTCTGCCGAGGACGAGATCCATGAGATGTTCCTCCTCTGGGCATGCCCGGGTCCTGAATCCTGTTGTGCCTGTGAATAGGCTGCAGGGGGACGGTGAAGACCAGCAACAGCTTTCAGGGCTGCCACCTTCCGTGTGGGACAAGGAGCCGGACGTGTGTCTTTTCGGAATCAGGCTCTGCCGAGGACGAGATCCATGAGATGTTCCTCCTCTGGGCATGCCCGGGTCCTGAATCCTGTTGTGCCTGTGAATAGGCTGCAGGGGGACGGTGAAGACCAGCAACAGCTTTCAGGGCTGCCACCTTCCGTGTGGGACAAGGAGCCGGACGTGTGCCTTTTCGGAATCAGGCTCTGCCGAGGACGAGAGCCATGAGATGTTCCTCCTCTGGGCATGCCCGGGTCCTGAATCCTGTTGTGCCTCTGAATAGGCTGCAGGGGGACGGTGAAGACCAGCAACAGCTTTCAGGGCTGCCACCTTCCGTGTGGGACAAGGAGCCGGACATGTGCCTTTCAGGAATCAGACTCTGCCGAGGACGAGAGCCATGAGATGTTACTCCTCCGGGCATACCCGGGTCCCAGATCCTGTTGTGCCTGTGAATAGGCTGCAGGGGGACGGTGAAGACCAGCAACAGCTTTCAGGGCTGCCATCTTCCGTGTGGGACAAGGAGCCGGACGTGTGCCTTTTCGGAATCAGGCTCTGCCGAGGATGAGAGCCATGAGATGTTCCTCCTCTGGGCAAGCCTGGGTCCCAGATCCTGTTGTGCCTGTGAATAGGCTGCAGGGGGACGGTGAAGACCAGCAACAGCTTTCAGGGCTGCCACCTTCCGTGTGGGACAAGGAGCCGGACGTGTGCCTTTTCGGAATCAGGCTCTGCTGAGGACGGGAGCCATGAGATGTTCCTCCTCTGGGCATGCCCGGGTCCTGAATCCTGTTGTGCCTGTGAATAGGCTGCAGGGGGATGGTGAAGACCAGCAACAGCTTTCAGGGCTGCCACCTTCCGTGTGGGACAAGGGGCCGGACGTGTGCCTTTTCGGAATCAGGCTCTACCGAGGACGAGAGCCATGAGATGTTCCTCCTCTGGGCAAGCCCGGGTCCCAGATCCTGTTGTGCCTGTGAATAGGCTGCAGGGGGACGGTGAAGACCAGCAACAGCTTTCAGGGCTGCCACCTTCCGTGTGGGACAAGGAGCCGGACGTGTGCCTTTTCGGAATCAGGCTCTGCCGAGGACGAGAGACATGAGATGTTCCTCATCTGGGCAAGCCCGGGTCCCAGATCCTGTTGTGCCTGTGAATAGGCTGCAGGGGGACGGTGAAGACCAGCAACAGCTTTCAGGGCTGCCACCTTCCGTGTGGGACAAGGAGCCGGACGTGTGCCTTTTCGGAATCAGGCTCTGCCGAGGACGAGAGCCATGAGATGTTCCTCCTCTGGGCAAGCCCGGGTCCCAGATCCTGTTGTGCCTGTGAATAGGCTGCAGGGGGACGGTGAAGACCAGCAACAGCTTTCAGGGCTGCCACCTTCCGTGTGGGACAAGGAGCCGGACGTGTGCCTTTTCGGAAAGAGGCTCTGCCGAGGAAGAGAGCCATGAGATGTTCCTCCTCTGGGCAAGCCCGGGTCCCAGATCCTGTTGTGCCTGTGAATAGGCTGCAGGGGGACGGTGAAGACCAGCAACAGCTTTCAGGGCTGCCACCTTCCGTGTGGGACAAGGAGCCGGACGTGTGCATTTTCGGAAAGAGGCTCTGCCGAGGAAGAGAGCCATGAGATGTTCCTCCTCTCAGCAAGCCCGGGTCCCAGATCCTGTTGTACCTGTGAATAGGCTGCAGGGGGACGGTGAAGACCAGCAACAGCTTTAAGGGCTGCCACCTTCCGTGTGGGACAAGGAGCCGGACGTGTGCCTTTTCGGAATCAGGCTCTGCCGAGGACGAGATCCATGAGATGTTCCTCCTCTGGGCAAGCCCGGGTCCCAGACCCTGTTGTGCCTGTGTATAGGCTGCAGGGGGACGGTGAAGACCAGCAACAGCTTTCAGGGCTGCCACCTTCCGTGTGGGACAAGGAGCCGGACGTGTGCCTTTTCGGAATCAGGCTCTGCCGAGGACGAGATCCATGAGATGTTCCTCCTCTGGGCATGCCCGGGTCCCAGATCCTGTTGTGCCTGTGAATAGGCTGCAGGGGGACGGTGAAGACCAGCAACAGCTTTCAGGGCTGCCACCTTCCGTGTGGGACAAGGAGCCGGACGTGTGCCTTTCAGGAATCAGACTCTTCCGAGGATGAGAGCCATGAGATGTTACTCCTCCGGGCATGCCCGGGTCCCAGATCCTGTTGTGCCTGTGAATAGGCTGCAGGGGGACGGTGAAGACCAGCAACAGCTTTCAGGGCTGCCACCTTCCGTGTGGGACAAGGAGCCGGACGTGTGCCTTTTCGGAATCAGGCTCTGCCGAGGACGAGAGCCATGAGATGTTCCTCCTCTGGGCAAGCCCGGGTCCCAGATCCTGTTGTGCCTGTGAATAGGCTGCAGGGGGACGGTGAAGACCAGCAACAGCTTTCAGGGCTGCCACCTTCCGTGTGGGACAAGGAGCCGGACTTTTGCCTTTTCGGAATCAGGCTCTGCCGAGGACGAGAGCCATGAGATGTTCCTCCTCTCAGCAAGCCCGGGTCCCAGATCCTGTTGTACCTGTGAATAGGCTGCAGGGGGACGGTGAAGACCAGCAACAGCTTTCAGGGCTGCCACCTTCCGTGTGGGACAAGGAGCCGGACGTGTGCCTTTTCGGAATCAGGCTCTGCCGAGGAAGAGATCCATGAGATGTTCCTCCTCTGGGCATGCCCAGGTCCCAAATCCTGCTGTGCCTGTGAATAGGCTGCAGGGGGACGGTGAAGACCAGCAACAGCTTTCAGGGCTGCCACCTTCCGTGTGGGACAAGGAGCCGGACGTGTGCCTTTTCGGAATCAGGCTCTGCCGAGGACGAGATCCATGAGAAGTTCCTCCTCTGGGCATGCCCGGGTCCCAGATCCTGTTGTGCCTGTGAATAGGCTGCAGGGGGACGGTGAAGACCAGCAACATCTTTCAGGGCTGCCACCTTCCGTGTGGGACAAGGAGCCGGACGTGTGCCATTTCGGAATCAGGCTCTACCGAGGACGAGAGCCATGAGATGTTCCTCCTCTCAGCAAGCCCGGGTCCCAGATCCTGTTGTATCTGTGAATAGGCTGCAGGGGGACGGTGAAGACCAGCAACAGCTTTCAGGGCTGCCACCGTCCGTGTGGGACAAGGAGCCGGACGTGTGCCTTTTCGGAATCAGGCTCTGCCGAGGACGAGAGCCATGAGATGTTCCTCCTCTCAGCAAGCCCGGGTCCCATATCCTGTTGTACCTGTGAATAGGCTGCAGGGGGACGGTGAAGACCAGCAACAGCTTTCAGGGCTGCCACCTTCCGTGTGGGACAAGGAGCCGGACGTGTGCCTTTTCGGAATCAGGCTCTGCCGAGGACGAGAGCCATGAGATGTTCCTCCTCTGGGCAAGCCCGGGTCCCAGATCCTGTTGTGCCTGTGAATAGGCTGCAGGGGGACGGTGAAGACCAGCAACAGCTTTCAGGGCTGCCACCTTCCGTGTGGGACAAGGAGCCGGACGTGTGCCTTTTCGGAATCAGGCTCTGCCGAGGACGAGAGCCATGAGATGTTCCTCCTCTGGGCATGCCCGGGTCCTGAATCCTGTTGTGCCTGTGAATAGGCTGCAGGGGGACGGTGAAGACCAGCAACAGCTTTCAGGGCTGCCACCTTCCGTGTGGGACAAGGAGCCGGACGTGTGCCTTTTCGGAAAGAGGCTCTGCCGAGGACGAGATCCATGAGATGTTCCTCCTCTGGGCATGCCCGGGTCCTGAATCCTGTTGTGCCTGTGAATAGGCTGCAGGGGGACGGTGAAGACCAGCAACAGCTTTCAGGGCTGCCACCTTCCGTGTGGGACAAGGAGCCGGACGTGTGCCTTTTCGGAAAGAGGCTCTGCCAAGGAAGAGAGCCATGAGATGTTCCTCCTCTGGGCATGCCCGTTTCCCAGATCCTGTTGTGCCTGTGCATAGGCTGCAGGGGGACGGTGAAGACCAGCAACAGCTTTCAGGGCTGCCACCTTCCGTGTGGGACAAGGAGCCGGACGTGTGCCTTTTCGGAAAGAGGCTCTGCCGAGGAAGAGAGCCATGAGATGTTCCTCCTCTCAGCAAGCCCGGGTCCCAGATCCTGTTGTACCTGTGAATAGGCTGCAGGGGGACGGTGAAGACCAGCAACAGCTTTGAGGGCTGCCACCTTCCGTGTGGGACAAGGAGCCGGACGTGTGCCTTTTCGGAATCAGGCTCTGCCGAGGACGAGATCCATGAGATGTTCCTCCTCTGGGCAAGCCCGGGTCCCAGATCCTGTTGTGCCTGTGAATAGGCTGCAGGGGGACGGTGAAGACCAGCAACAGCTTTCAGGGCTGCCACCTTCCGTGTGGGACAAGGAGCCGGACGTGTGCCTTTTCGGAATCAGGCTCTGCCGAGGAAGAGATCCATGAGATGTTCCTCCTCTGGGCATGCCCGGGTCCCAGATCCTGTTGTGCCTGTGAATAGGCTGCAGGGGGACGGTGAAGACCAGCAACAGCTTTCAGGGCTGCCACCTTCCGTGTGGGACAAGGAGCCGGACGTGTGCCTTTTCGGAATCAGGCTCTGCCGAGGACGAGATCCATGAGATGTTCCTCCTCTGGGCATGCCCGGGTCCTGAATCCTGTTGTGCCTGTGAATAGGCTGCAGGGGGACGGTGAAGACCAGCAACAGCTTTCAGGGCTGCCACCTTCCGTGTGGGACAAGGAGCCGGACGTGTGCCTTTCAGGAATCAGACTCTTCCGAGGATGAGAGCCATGATATGTTACTCCTCCGGGCATGCCCGGGTCCCAGATCCTGTTGTGCCTGTGAATAGGCTGCAGGGGGACGGTGAAGACCAGCAACAGCTTTCAGGGCTGCCACCTTCCGTGTGGGACAAGGAGCCGGACGTGTGCCTTTTCGGAATCAGGCTCTGCCGAGGACGAGAGCCATGAGATGTTCCTCCTCTGGGCAAGCCCGGGTCCCAGATCCTGTTGTGCCTGTGAATAGGCTGCAGGGGGACGGTGAAGACCAGCAACATCTTTCAGGGCTGCCACCTTCCGTGTGGGACAAGGAGCCGGACGTTTGCCTTTTCGGAATCAGGCTCTGCCGAGGACGAGAGCCATGAGATGTTCCTCCTCTCAGCAAGCCCGGGTCCCAGATCCTGTTGTACCTGTGAATAGGCTGCAGGGGGACGGTGAAGACCAGCAACAGCTTTCAGGGCTGCCACCTTCCGTGTGGGACAAGGAGCCGGACGTGTGCCTTTTCGGAATCAGGCTCTGCCGAGGAAGAGATCCATGAGATGATCCTCCTCTGGGCATGCCCAGGTCCCAAATCCTGTTGTGCCTGTGAATAGGCTGCAGGGGGACGGTGAAGACCAGCAACAGCTTTCAGGGCTGCCACCTTCCGTGTGGGACAAGGAGCCGGACGTGTGCCTTTTCGGAATCAGGCTCTGCCGAGGACGAGATCCATGAGAAGTTCCTCCTCTGGGCATGCCCGGGTCCCAGATCCTGTTGTGCCTGTGAATAGGCTGCAGGGGGACAGTGAAGACCAGCAACATCTTTCAGGGCTGCCACCTTCCGTGTGGGACAAGGAGCCGGACGTGTGCCATTTCGGAATCAGGCTCTACCGAGGACGAGAGCCATGAGATGTTCCTCCTCTCAGCAAGCCCGGGTCCCAGATCCTGTTGTATCTGTGAATAGGCTGCAGGGGGACGGTGAAGACCAGCAACAGCTTTGAGGGCTGCCACCGTCCGTGTGGGACAAGGAGCCGGACGTGTGCCTTTTCGGAATCAGGCTCTGCCGAGGACGAGAGCCATGAGATGTTCCTCCTCTCAGCAAGCCCGGGTCCCATATCCTGTTGTACCTGTGAATAGGCTGCAGGGGGACGGTGAAGACCAGCAACAGCTTTCAGGGCTGCCACATTCCTTGTGGGACAAGGAGCCGGACGTGTGCCTTTTCGGAATCAGGCTCTGCCGAGGACGAGAGCCATGAGATGTTCCTCCTCTGGGCAAGCCCGGGTCCCAGATCCTGTTGTGCCTGTGAATAGGCTGCAGGGGGACGGTGAAGACCAGCAACAGCTTTCAGGGCTGCCACCTTCCGTGTGGGACAAGGAGCCGGACGTGTGCCTTTTCGGAATCAGGCTCTGCCGAGGACGAGAGCCATGAGATGTTCCTCCTCTGGGCATGCCCGGGTCCTGAATCCTGTTGTGCCTGTGAATAGGCTGCAGGGGGACGGTGAAGACCAGCAACAGCTTTCAGGGCTGCCACCTTCCGTGTGGGACAAGGAGCCGGACGTGTGCCTTTTCGGAATCAGGCTCTGCCGAGGACGAGATCCATGAGATGTTCCTCCTCTGGGCATGCCCGGGTCCTGAATCCTGTTGTGCCTGTGAATAGGCTGCAGGGGGACGGTGAAGACCAGCAACAGCTTTCAGGGCTGCCACCTTCCGTGTGGGACAAGGAGCCGGACGCGTGCCTTTTCGGAAAGAGGCTCTGCCGAGGAAGAGAGCCATGAGATGTTCCTCCTCTGGGCATGCCTGTTTCCCAGATCCTGTTGTGCCTGTGCATAGGCTGCAGGGGGACGGTGAAGACCAGCAACAGCTTTCAGGGCTGCCACCTTCCGTGTGGGACAAGGAGCCGGACGTGTGCCTTTTCGGAATCAGGCTCTGCCGAGGAAGAGATCCATGAGATGTTCCTCCTCTGGGCATGCCCAGGTCCCAAATCCTGTTGTGCCTGTGAATAGGCTGCAGGGGGACGGTGAAGACCAGCAACAGCTTTCAGGGCTGCCACCTTCCGTGTGGGACAAGGAGCCGGACGTGTGCCTTTTCGGAATCAGGCTCTGCCGAGGACGAGATCCATGAGAAGTTCCTCCTCTGGGCATGCCCGGGTCCCAGATCCTGTTGTGCCTGTGAATAGGCTGCAGGGGGACGGTGAAGACCAGCAACATCTTTCAGGGCTGCCACCTTCCGTGTGGGACAAGGAGCCGGACGTGTGCCATTTCGGAATCAGGCTCTACCGAGGACGAGAGCCATGAGATGTTCCTCCTCTCAGCAAGCCCGTGTCCCAGATCCTGTTGTATCTGTGAATAGGCTGCAGGGGGACGGTGAAGACCAGCAACAGCTTTCAGGGCTGCCACCGTCCGTGTGGGACAAGGAGCCGGACGTGTGCCTTTTCGGAATCAGGCTCTGCCGAGGACGAGAGCCATGAGATGTTCCTCCTCTCAGCAAGCCCGGGTCCCATATCCTGTTGTACCTGTGAATAGGCTGCAGGGGGACGGTGAAGACCAGCAACAGCTTTCAGGGCTGCCACCTTCCGTGTGGGACAAGGAGCCGGACGTGTGCCTTTTCGGAATCAGGCTCTGCCGAGGACGAGAGCCATGAGATGTTCCTCCTCTGGGCAAGCCCGGGTCCCAGATCCTGTTGTGCCTGTGAATAGGCTGCAGGGGGACGGTGAAGACCAGCAACAGCTTTCAGGGCTGCCACCTTCCGTGTGGGACAAGGAGCCGGACGTGTGCCTTTTCGGAATCAGGCTCTGCCGAGGACGAGATCCATGAGATGTTCCTCCTCTGGGCATGCCCGGGTCCTGAATCCTGTTGTGCCTGTGAATAGGCTGCAGGGGGACGGTGAAGACCAGCAACAGCTTTCAGGGCTGCCACCTTCCGTGTGGGACAAGGAGCCGGACGCGTGCCTTTTCGGAAAGAGGCTCTGCCGAGGAAGAGAGCCATGAGATGTTCCTCCTCTGGGCATGCCTGTTTCCCAGATCCTGTTGTGCCTGTGCATAGGCTGCAGGGGGACGGTGAAGACCAGCAACAGCTTTCAGGGCTGCCACCTTCCGTGTGGGACAAGGAGCCGGACGTGTGCCTTTTCGGAAAGAGGCTCTGCCGAGGACGAGAGCCATGAGATGTTCCTGCTCTCAGCAAGCCCGGGTCCCAGATCCTGTTGTGCCTGTGAATAGGCTGCAGGGGGACGGTGAAGACCAGCAACAGCTTTCAGGGCTGCCACCTTCCGTGTGGGACAAGGAGCCGGACGTGTGCCTTTTCGGAATCGGGCTCTGCCGAGGACGAGAGCCATGAGATGTTCCTCCTCTGGGCAAGCCCAGGTCCCAAATCCTGTTGTGCCTGTGAATAGGCTGCAGGGGGACGGTGAAGACCAGCAACAGCTTTCAGGGCTGCCACCTTCCGTGTGGGACAAGGAGCCGGACGTGTGCCTTTTCGGAATCAGGCTCTGCCGAGGACGAGAGACATGAGATGTTCCTCCTCGGGGCATGCCCGGGTCCTGAATCCTGTTGTGCCTGTGAATAGGCTGCAGGGGGACGGTGAAGACCAGCAACAGCTTTCAGGGCTGCCACCTTCCGTGTGGGACAAGGAGCCGGACGTGTGCCTTTTCGGAATCAGGCTCTGCCGAGGAAGAGAGCCATGAGATGTTCCTCCTCTGGGCAAGCCCGGGTCCCAGATCCTGTTGTATCTGTGAATAGGCTGCAGGGGGACGGTGAAGACCAGCAACAGCTGTCAGGGCTGCCACCTTCCGTGTGGGACAAGGAGCCGGACGTGTGCCTTTTCGGAATCAGGCTCTGCCGAGGACGAGAGACATGAGATGTTCCTCCTCGGGGCATGCCCGGGTCCTGAATCCTGTTGTGCCTGTGAATAGGCTGCAGGGGGACGGTGAAGACCAGCAACAGCTTTCAGGGCTGCCACCTTCCGTGTGGGACAAGGAGCCGGACGTGTGCCTTTTCGGAATCAGGCTCTGCCGAGGACGAGAGCCATGAGATGTTCCTCCTCTGGGCAAGCCCGGGTCCCAGATCCTGTTGTGCCTGTGAATAGGCTGCAGGGGGACGGTGAAGACCAGCAACAGCTTTCAGGGCTGCCACCTTCCGTGTGGGACAAGGAGCCGGACGTGTGCCTTTTCGGAATCAGGCTCTGCCGAGGACGAGATCCATGAGATGTTCCTCCTCTGGGCATGCCCGGGTCCTGAATCCTGTTGTGCCTGTGAATAGGCTGCAGGGGGACGGTGAAGACCAGCAACAGCTTTCAGGGCTGCCACCTTCCGTGTGGGACAAGGAGCCGGACGTGTGCCTTTTCGGAAAGAGGCTCTGCCAAGGAAGAGAGCCATGAGATGTTCCTCCTCTGGGCATGCCCGTTTCCCAGATCCTGTTGTGCCTGTGCATAGGCTGCAGGGGGACGGTGAAGACCAGCAACAGCTTTCAGGGCTGCCACCTTCCGTGTGGGACAAGGAGCCGGACGTGTGCCTTTTCGGAAAGAGGCTCTGCCGAGGAATAGAGCCATGAGATGTTCCTCCTCTCAGCAAGCCCGGGTCCCAGATCCTGTTGTACCTGTGAATAGGCTGCAGGGGGACGGTGAAGACCAGCAACAGCTTTCAGGGCTGCCACCTTCCGTGTGGGACAAGGAGCCGGACGTGTGCCTTTTCGGAATCAGGCTCTGCCGAGGACGAGATCCATGAGATGTTCCTCCTCTGGGCAAGCCCGGGTCCCAGATCCTGTTGTGCCTGTGAATAGGCTGCAGGGGGACGGTGAAGACCAGCAACAGCTTTCAGGGCTGCCACCTTCCGTGTGGGACAAGGAGCCGGACGTGTGCCTTTTCGGAATCAGGCTCTGCCGAGGAAGAGATCCATGAGATGTTCCTCCTCTGGGCATGCCCGGGTCCCAGATCCTGTTGTGCCTGTGAATAGGCTGCAGGGGGACGGTGAAGACCAGCAACAGCTTTCAGGGCTGCCACCTTCCGTGTGGGACAAGGAGCCGGACGTTTGCCTTTTCGGAATCAGGCTCTGCCGAGGACGAGAGCCATGAGATGTTCCTCCTCTCAGCAAGCCCGGGTCCCAGATCCTGTTGTACCTGTGAATAGGCTGCAGGGGGACGGTGAAGACCAGCAACAGCTTTCAGGGCTGCCACCTTCCGTGTGGGACAAGGAGCCGGACGTGTGCCTTTTCGGAATCAGGCTCTGCCGAGGAAGAGATCCATGAGATGTTCCTCCTCTGGGCATGCCCAGGTCCCAAATCCTGTTGTGCCTGTGAATAGGCTGCAGGGGGACGGTGAAGACCAGCAACAGCTTTCAGGGCTGCCACCTTCCGTGTGGGACAAGGAGCAGGACGTGTGCCTTTTCGGAATCAGGCTCTGCCGAGGACGAGATCCATGAGAAGTTCCTCCTCTGGGCATGCCCGGGTCCCAGATCCTGTTGTGCCTGTGAATAGGCTGCAGGGGGACGGTGAAGACCAGCAACATCTTTCAGGGCTGCCACCTTCCGTGTGGGACAAGGAGCCGGACGTGTGCCATTTCGGAATCAGGCTCTACCGAGGACGAGAGCCATGAGATGTTCCTCCTCTCAGCAAGCCCGGGTCCCAGATCCTGTTGTATCTGTGAATAGGCTGCAGGGGGACGGTGAAGACCAGCAACAGCTTTGAGGGCTGCCACCGTCCGTGTGGGACAAGGAGCCGGACGTGTGCCTTTTCGGAATCAGGCTCTGCCGAGGACGAGAGCCATGAGATGTTCCTCCTCTCAGCAAGCCCGGGTCCCATATCCTGTTGTACCTGTGAATAGGCTGCAGGGGGACGGTGAAGACCAGCAACAGCTTTCAGGGCTGCCACCTTCCTTGTGGGACAAGGAGCCGGACGTGTGCCTTTTCGGAATCAGGCTCTGCCGAGGACGAGAGCCATGAGATGTTCCTCCTCTGGGCAAGCCCGGGTCCCAGATCCTGTTGTGCCTGTGAATAGGCTGCAGGGGGACGGTGAAGACCAGCAACAGCTTTCAGGGCTGCCACCTTCCGTGTGGGACAAGGAGCCGGACGTGTGCCTTTTCGGAATCAGGCTCTGCCGAGGACGAGAGCCATGAGATGTTCCTCCTCTGGGCATGCCCGGGTCCTGAATCCTGTTGTGCCTGTGAATAGGCTGCAGGGGGACGGTGAAGACCAGCAACAGCTTTCAGGGCTGCCACCTTCCGTGTGGGACAAGGAGCCGGACGTGTGCCTTTTCGGAATCAGGCTCTGCCGAGGACGAGAGCCATGAGATGTTCCTCCTCTGGGCATGCCCGGGTCCTGAATCCTGTTGTGCCTGTGAATAGGCTGCAGGGGGACGGTGAAGACCAGCAACAGCTTTCAGGGCTGCCACCTTCCGTGTGGGACAAGGAGCCGGACGCGTGCCTTTTCGGAAAGAGGCTCTGCCGAGGAAGAGAGCCATGAGATGTTCCTCCTCTGGGCATGCCTGTTTCCCAGATCCTGTTGTGCCTGTGCATAGGCTGCAGGGGGACGGTGAAGACCAGCAACAGCTTTCAGGGCTGCCACCTTCCGTGTGGGACAAGGAGCCGGACGTGTGCCTTTTCGGAAAGAGGCTCTGCCGAGGACGAGAGCCATGAGATGTTCCTCCTCTGGGCATGCCCGGGTCCCAGATCCTGTTGTGCCTGTGAATAGGCTGCAGGGGGACGGTGAAGACCAGCAACAGCTTTCAGGGCTGCCACCTTCCGTGTGGGACAAGGAGCCGGACGTGTGCCTTTTCGGAATCAGGCTCTGCCGAGGAAGAGATCCATGAGATGTTCCTCCTCTGGGCATGCCCGGGTCCCAGATCCTGTTGTGCCTGTGAATAGGCTGCAGGGGGACGGTGAAGACCAGCAACAGCTTTCAGGGCTGCCACCTTCCGTGTGGGACAAGGAGCCGGACGTGTGCCTTTCAGGAATCAGACTCTTCCGAGGATGAGAGCCATGAGATGTTACTCCTCCGGGCATGCCCGGGTCCTAGATCCTGTTGTGCCTGTGAATAGGCTGCAGGGGGACGGTGAAGACCAGCAACAGCTTTCAGGGCTGCCACCTTCCGTGTGGGACAAGGAGCCGGACGTGTGCCTTTTCGGAATCAGGCTCTGCCGAGGACGAGAGCCATGAGATGTTCCTCCTCTGGGCAAGCCCGGGTCCCAGATCCTGTTGTGCCTGTGAATAGGCTGCAGGGGGACGGTGAAGACCAGCAACAGCTTTCAGGGCTGCCACCTTCCGTGTGGGACAAGGAGCCGGACGTGTGCCTTTTCGGAATCAGGCTCTGCCGAGGACGAGAGCCATGAGATGTTCCTCCTCTCAGCAAGCCCGGGTCCCAGATCCTGTTGTACCTGTGAATAGGCTGCAGGGGGACGGTGAAGACCAGCAACAGCTTTCAGGGCTGCCACCTTCCGTGTGGGACAAGGAGCCGGACGTGTGCCTTTTCGGAATCAGGCTCTGCCGAGGAAGAGATCCATGAGATGTTCCTCCTCTGGGCATGCCCAGGTCCCAAATCCTGTTGTGCCTGTGAATAGGCTGCAGGGGGACGGTGAAGACCAGCAACAGCTTTCAGGGCTGCCACCTTCCGTGTGGGACAAGGAGCCGGACGTGTGCCTTTTCGGAATCAGGCTCTGCCGAGGACGAGATCCATGAGAAGTTCCTCCTCTGGGCATGCCCGGGTCCCAGATCCTGTTGTGCCTGTGAATAGGCTGCAGGGGGACGGTGAAGACCAGCAACATCTTTCAGGGCTGCCACCTTCCGTGTGGGACAAGGAGCCGGACGTGTGCCATTTCGGAATCAGGCTCTACCGAGGACGAGAGCCATGAGATGTTCCTCCTCTCAGCAAGCCCGTGTCCCAGATCCTGTTGTATCTGTGAATAGGCTGCAGGGGGACGGTGAAGACCAGCAACAGCTTTCAGGGCTGCCACCGTCCGTGTGGGACAAGGAGCCGGACGTGTGCCTTTTCGGAATCAGGCTCTGCCGAGGACGAGAGCCATGAGATGTTCCTCCTCTCAGCAAGCCCGGGTCCCATATCCTGTTGTACCTGTGAATAGGCTGCAGGGGGACGGTGAAGACCAGCAACAGCTTTCAGGGCTGCCACCTTCCGTGTGGGACAAGGAGCCGGACGTGTGCCTTTTCGGAATCAGGCTCTGCCGAGGACGAGAGCCATGAGATGTTCCTCCTCTGGGCAAGCCCGGGTCCCAGATCCTGTTGTGCCTGTGAATAGGCTGCAGGGGGACGGTGAAGACCAGCAACAGCTTTCAGGGCTGCCACCTTCCGTGTGGGACAAGGAGCCGGACGTGTGCCTTTTCGGAATCAGGCTCTGCCGAGGACGAGAGCCATGAGATGTTCCTCCTCTGGGCATGCCCGGGTCCTGAATCCTGTTGTGCCTGTGAATAGGCTGCAGGGGGACGGTGAAGACCAGCAACAGCTTTCAGGGCTGCCACCTTCCGTGTGGGACAAGGAGCCGGACGTGTGCCTTTTCGGAATCAGGCTCTGCCGAGGACGAGATCCATGAGATGTTCCTCCTCTGGGCATGCCCGGGTCCTGAATCCTGTTGTGCCTGTGAATAGGCTGCAGGGGGACGGTGAAGACCAGCAACAGCTTTCAGGGCTGCCACCTTCCGTGTGGGACAAGGAGCCGGACGCGTGCCTTTTCGGAAAGAGGCTCTGCCGAGGAAGAGAGCCATGAGATGTTCCTCCTCTGGGCATGCCTGTTTCCCAGATCCTGTTGTGCCTGTGCATAGGCTGCAGGGGGACGGTGAAGACCAGTAACAGCTTTCAGGGCTGCCACCTTCCGTGTGGGACAAGGAGCCGGACGTGTGCCTTTTCGGAAAGAGGCTCTGCCGAGGACGAGAGCCATGAGATGTTCCTGCTCTCAGCAAGCCCGGGTCCCAGATCCTGTTGTGCCTGTGAATAGGCTGCAGGGGGACGGTGAAGACCAGCAACAGCTTTCAGGGCTGCCACCTTCCGTGTGGGACAAGGAGCCGGACGTGTGCCTTTTCGGAATCGGGCTCTGCCGAGGACGAGAGCCATGAGATGTTCCTCCTCTGGGCAAGCCCAGGTCCCAAATCCTGTTGTGCCTGTGAATAGGCTGCAGGGGGACGGTGAAGACCAGCAACAGCTTTCAGGGCTGCCACCTTCCGTGTGGGACAAGGAGCCGGACGTGTGCCTTTTCGGAATCAGGCTCTGCCGAGGACGAGAGACATGAGATGTTCCTCCTCGGGGCATGCCCGGGTCCTGAATCCTGTTGTGCCTGTGAATAGGCTGCAGGGGGACGGTGAAGACCAGCAACAGCTTTCAGGGCTGCCACCTTCCGTGTGGGACAAGGAGCCGGACGTGTGCCTTTTCGGAATCAGGCTCTGCCGAGGAAGAGAGCCATGAGATGTTCCTCCTCTGGGCAAGCCCGGGTCCCAGATCCTGTTGTATCTGTGAATAGGCTGCAGGGGGACGGTGAAGACCAGCAACAGCTTTCAGGGCTGCCACCTTCCGTGTGGGACAAGGAGCCGGACGTGTGCCTTTTCGGAATCAGGCTCTGCCGAGGACGAGAGACATGAGATGTTCCTCCTCGGGGCATGCCCGGGTCCTGAATCCTGTTGTGCCTGTGAATAGGCTGCAGGGGGACGGTGAAGACCAGCAACAGCTTTCAGGGCTGCCACCTTCCGTGTGGGACAAGGAGCCGGACGTGTGCCTTTTCGGAATCAGGCTCTGCCGAGGACGAGAGCCATGAGATGTTCCTCCTCTGGGCAAGCCCGGGTCCCAGATCCTGTTGTGCCTGTGAATAGGCTGCAGGGGGACGGTGAAGACCAGCAACAGCTTTCAGGGCTGCCACCTTCCGTGTGGGACAAGGAGCCGGACGTGTGCCTTTTCGGAATCAGGCTCTGCCGAGGACGAGATCCATGAGATGTTCCTCCTCTGGGCAAGCCCGGGTCCTGAATCCTGTTGTGCCTGTGAATAGGCTGCAGGGGGACGGTGAAGACCAGCAACAGCTTTCAGGGCTGCCACCTTCCGTGTGGGACAAGGAGCCGGACGTGTGCCTTTTCGGAAAGAGGCTCTGCCGAGGACGAGAGCCATGAGATGTTCCTGCTCTCAGCAAGCCGGGGTCCCAGATCCTGTTGTGCCTGTGAATAGGCTGCAGGGGGACGGTGAAGACCAGCAACAGCTTTCAGGGCTGCCACCTTCCGTGTGGGACAAGGAGCCGGACGTGTGCCTTTTCGGAATCGGGCTCTGCCGAGGACGAGAGCCATGAGATGTTCCTCCTCTGGGCAAGCCCAGGTCCCAAATCCTGTTGTGCCTGTGAATAGGCTGCAGGGGGACGGTGAAGACCAGCAACAGCTTTCAGGGCTGCCACCGTCCGTGTGGGACAAGGAGCCGGACGTGTGCCTTTTCGGAATCAGGCTCTGCCGAGGACGAGAGACATGAGATGTTCCTCCTCGGGGCATGCCCGGGTCCTGAATCCTGTTGTGCCTGTGAATAGGCTGCAGGGGGACGGTGAAGACCAGCAACAGCTTTCAGGGCTGCCACCTTCCGTGTGGGACAAGGAGCCGGACGTGTGCCTTTTCGGAATCAGGCTCTGCCGAGGAAGAGAGCCATGAGATGTTCCTCCTCTGGGCAAGCCCGGGTCCCAGATCCTGTTGTATCTGTGAATAGGCTGCAGGGGGACGGTGAAGACCAGCAACAGCTTTCAGGGCTGCCACCTTCCGTGTGGGACAAGGAGCCGGACGTGTGCCTTTTCGGAATCAGGCTCTGCCGAGGACGAGAGACATGAGATGTTCCTCCTCGGGGCATGCCCGGGTCCTGAATCCTGTTGTGCCTGTGAATAGGCTGCAGGGGGACGGTGAAGACCAGCAACAGCTTTCAGGGCTGCCACCTTCCGTGTGGGACAAGGAGCCGGACGTGTGCCTTTTCGGAATCAGGCTCTGCCGAGGACGAGAGCCATGAGATGTTCCTCCTCTGGGCAAGCCCGGGTCCCAGATCCTGTTGTGCCTGTGAATAGGCTGCAGGGGGACGGTGAAGACCAGCAACAGCTTTCAGGGCTGCCACCTTCCGTGTGGGACAAGGAGCCGGACGTGTGCCTTTTCGGAATCAGGCTCTGCCGAGGACGAGATCCATGAGATGTTCCTCCTCTGGGCATGCCCGGGTCCTGAATCCTGTTGTGCCTGTGAATAGGCTGCAGGGGGACGGTGAAGACCAGCAACAGCTTTCAGGGCTGCCACCTTCCGTGTGGGACAAGGAGCCGGACGTGTGCCTTTTCGGAAAGAGGCTCTGCCAAGGAAGAGAGCCATGAGATGTTCCTCCTCTGGGCATGCCCGTTTCCCAGATCCTGTTGTGCCTGTGCATAGGCTGCAGGGGGACGGTGAAGACCAGCAACAGCTTTCAGGGCTGCCACCTTCCGTGTGGGACAAGGAGCCGGACGTGTGCCTTTTCGGAAAGAGGCTCTGCCGAGGAATAGAGCCATGAGATGTTCCTCCTCTCAGCAAGCCCGGGTCCCAGATCCTGTTGTACCTGTGAATAGGCTGCAGGGGGACGGTGAAGACCAGCAACAGCTTTCAGGGCTGCCACCTTCCGTGTGGGACAAGGAGCCGGACGTGTGCCTTTTCGGAATCAGGCTCTGCCGAGGACGAGATCCATGAGATGTTCCTCCTCTGGGCAAGCCCGGGTCCCAGATCCTGTTGTGCCTGTGAATAGGCTGCAGGGGGACGGTGAAGACCAGCAACAGCTTTCAGGGCTGCCACCTTCCGTGTGGGACAAGGAGCCGGACGTGTGCCTTTTCGGAATCAGGCTCTGCCGAGGAAGAGATCCATGAGATGTTCCTCCTCTGGGCATGCCCGGGTCCCAGATCCTGTTGTGCCTGTGAATAGGCTGCAGGGGGACGGTGAAGACCAGCAACAGCTTTCAGGGCTGCCACCTTCCGTGTGGGACAAGGAGCCGGACGTTTGCCTTTTCGGAATCAGGCTCTGCCGAGGACGAGAGCCATGAGATGTTCCTCCTCTCAGCAAGCCCGGGTCCCAGATCCTGTTGTACCTGTGAATAGGCTGCAGGGGGACGGTGAAGACCAGCAACAGCTTTCAGGGCTGCCACCTTCCGTGTGGGACAAGGAGCCGGACGTGTGCCTTTTCGGAATCAGGCTCTGCCGAGGAAGAGATCCATGAGATGTTCCTCCTCTGGGCATGCCCAGGTCCCAAATCCTGTTGTGCCTGTGAATAGGCTGCAGGGGGACGGTGAAGACCAGCAACAGCTTTCAGGGCTGCCACCTTCCGTGTGGGACAAGGAGCCGGACGTGTGCCTTTTCGGAATCAGGCTCTGCCGAGGACGAGATCCATGAGAAGTTCCTCCTCTGGGCATGCCCGGGTCCCAGATCCTGTTGTGCCTGTGAATAGGCTGCAGGGGGACGGTGAAGACCAGCAACATCTTTCAGGGCTGCCACCTTCCGTGTGGGACAAGGAGCCGGACGTGTGCCATTTCGGAATCAGGCTCTACCGAGGACGAGAGCCATGAGATGTTCCTCCTCTCAGCAAGCCCGGGTCCCAGATCCTGTTGTATCTGTGAATAGGCTGCAGGGGGACGGTGAAGACCAGCAACAGCTTCAGGGCTGCCACCGTCCGTGTGGGACAAGGAGCCGGACGTGTGCCTTTTCGGAATCAGGCTCTGCCGAGGACGAGAGCCATGAGATGTTCCTCCTCTCAGCAAGCCCGGGTCCCATATCCTGTTGTACCTGTGAATAGGCTGCAGGGGGACGGTGAAGACCAGCAACAGCTTTCAGGGCTGCCACCTTCCTTGTGGGACAAGGAGCCGGACGTGTGCCTTTTCGGAATCAGGCTCTGCCGAGGACGAGAGCCATGAGATGTTCCTCCTCTGGGCAAGCCCGGGTCCCAGATCCTGTTGTGCCTGTGAATAGGCTGCAGGGGGACGGTGAAGACCAGCAACAGCTTTCAGGGCTGCCACCTTCCGTGTGGGACAAGGAGCCGGACGTGTGCCTTTTCGGAATCAGGCTCTGCCGAGGACGAGAGCCATGAGATGTTCCTCCTCTGGGCATGCCCGGGTCCTGAATCCTGTTGTGCCTGTGAATAGGCTGCAGGGGGACGGTGAAGACCAGCAACAGCTTTCAGGGCTGCCACCTTCCGTGTGGGACAAGGAGCCGGACGTGTGCCTTTTCGGAATCAGGCTCTGCCGAGGACGAGAGCCATGAGATGTTCCTCCTCTGGGCATGCCCGGGTCCAGAATCCTGTTGTGCCTGTGAATAGGCTGCAGGGGGACGGTGAAGACCAGCAACAGCTTTCAGGGCTGCCACCTTCCGTGTGGGACAAGGAGCCGGACGCGTGCCTTTTCGGAAAGAGGCTCTGCCGAGGAAGAGAGCCATGAGATGTTCCTCCTCTGGGCATGCCTGTTTCCCAGATCCTGTTGTGCCTGTGCATAGGCTGCAGGGGGACGGTGAAGACCAGCAACATCTTTCAGGGCTGCCACCTTCCGTGTGGGACAAGGAGCCGGACGTGTGCCTTTTCGGAAAGAGGCTCTGCCGAGGACGAGAGCCATGAGATGTTCCTCCTCTGGGCATGCCCGGGTCCCAGATCCTGTTGTGCCTGTGAATAGGCTGCAGGGGGACGGTGAAGACCAGCAACAGCTTTCAGGGCTGCCACCTTCCGTGTGGGACAAGGAGCCGGACGTGTGCCTTTTCGGAATCGGGCTCTGCCGAGGACGAGATCCATGAGATGTTCCTCCTCTGGGCAAGCCCGGGTCCCAGATCCTTTTGTGCCTGTGAATAGGCTGCAGGTGGACGGTGAAGACCAGCAACAGCTTTCAGGGCTGCCACCTTCCGTGTGGGACAAGGAGCCGGACGTGTGCCTTTTCGGAATCAGGCTCTGCCGAGGACGAGAGCCATGAGATGTTCCTCCTCTGGGCAAGCCCGGGTCCCAGATCCTGTTGTATCTGTGAATAGGCTGCAGGGGGACGGTGAAGACCAGCAACAGCTTTCAGGGCTGCCACCTTCCGTGTGGGACAAGGAGCCGGACGTGTGCCTTTTCGGAATCAGGCTCTGCCGAGGACGAGAGACATGAGATGTTCCTCCTCGGGGCATGCCCGGGTCCTGAATCCTGTTGTGCCTGTGAATAGGCTGCAGGGGGACGGTGAAGACCAGCAACAGCTTTCAGGGCTGCCACCTTCCGTGTGGGACAAGGAGCCGGACGTGTGCCTTTTCGGAATCAGGCTCTGCCGAGGAAGAGAGCCATGAGATGTTCCTCCTCTGGGCAAGCCCGGGTCCCAGATCCTGTTGTATCTGTGAATAGGCTGCAGGGGGACGGTGAAGACCAGCAACAGCTTTCAGGGCTGCCACCTTCCGTGTGGGACAAGGAGCCGGACGTGTGCCTTTTCGGAATCAGGCTCTGCCGAGGACGAGAGACATGAGATGTTCCTCCTCGGGGCATGCCCGGGTCCTGAATCCTGTTGTGCCTGTGAATAGGCTGCAGGGGGACGGTGAAGACCAGCAACAGCTTTCAGGGCTGCCACCTTCCGTGTGGGACAAGGAGCCGGACGTGTGCCTTTTCGGAATCAGGCTCTGCCGAGGACGAGAGCCATGAGATGTTCCTCCTCTGGGCAAGCCCGGGTCCCAGATCCTGTTGTGCCTGTGAATAGGCTGCAGGGGGATGGTGAAGACCAGCAACAGCTTTCAGGGCTGCCACCTTCCGTGTGGGACAAGGAGCCGGACGTGTGCCTTTTCGGAATCAGGCTCTGCCGAGGACGAGATCCATGAGATGTTCCTCCTCTGGGCATACCCGGGTCCTGAATCCTGTTGTGCCTGTGAATAGGCTGCAGGGGGACGGTGAAGACCAGCAACAGCTTTCAGGGCTGCCACCTTCCGTGTGGGACAAGGAGCCGGACGTGTGCCTTTTCGGAAAGAGGCTCTGCCAAGGAAGAGAGCCATGAGATGTTCCTCCTCAGGGCATGCTCGTTTCCCAGATCCTGTTGTGCCTCTGAATAGGCTGCAGGGGGACGGTGAAGACCAGCAACAGCTTTCAGGGCTGCCACCTTCCGTGTGGGACAAGGAGCCGGACGTGTGCCTTTTCGGAATCAGGCTCTGCCGAGGAAGAGAGCCATGAGATGTTCCTCCTCTCAGCAAGCCCGGGTCCCAGATCCTGTTGTACCTGTGAATAGGCTGCAGGGGGACGGTGAAGACCAGCAACAGCTTTCAGGGCTGCCACCTTCCGTGTGGGACAAGGAGCCGGACGTGTGCCTTTTCGGAATCAGGCTCTGCCGAGGACGAGATCCATGAGATGTTCCTCCTCTGGGCAAGCCCGGGTCCCAGATCCTGTTGTGCCTGTGAATAGGCTGCAGGGGGACGGTGAAGACCAGCAACAGCTTTCAGGGCTGCCACCTTCCGTGTGGGACAAGGAGCCGGACGTGTGCCTTTTCGGAATCAGGCTCTGCCGAGGAAGAGATCCATGAGATGTTCCTCCTCTGGGCATGCCCGGGTCCCAGATCCTGTTGTGCCTGTGAATAGGCTGCAGGGGGACGGTGAAGACCAGCAACAGCTTTCAGGGCTGCCACCTTCCGTGTGGGACAAGGAGCCGGACGTTTGCCTTTTCGGAATCAGGCTCTGCCGAGGACGAGATCCATGAGATGTTCCTCCTCTGGGCATGCCCGGGTCCTGAATCCTGTTGTGCCTGTGAATAGGCTGCAGGGGGACGGTGAAGACCAGCAACAGCTTTCAGGGCTGCCACCTTCCGTGTGGGACAAGGAGCCGGACGTGTGCCTTTTCGGAATCAGGCTCTGCCGAGGACGAGATCCATGAGATGTTCCTCCTCTGGGAATGCCCGGGTCCCAGATCCTGTTGTGCCTGTGAATAGGCTGCAGGGGGACGGTGAAGACCAGCAACAGCTTTCAGGGCTGCCACCTTCCGTGTGGGACAAGGAGCCGGACGTTTGCCTTTTCGGAATCAGGCTCTGCCGAGGATGAGAGCCATGACATGTTCCTCCTCTGGGCAAGCCCGGGTCCCAGATCCTGTTGTACCTGTGAATAGGCTGCAGGGGGACGGTGAAGACCAGCAACAGCTTTCAGGGCTGCCACCTTCCGTGTGGGACAAGGAGCCGGACGTGTGCCTTTTCGGAATCAGGCTCTGCCGAGGACGAGATCCATGAGATGTTCCTCCTCTGGGCATGCCCGGGTCCCGAATCCTTTTGTGCCTGTGAATAGGCTGCAGGGGGACGGTGAAGACCAGCAACAGCTTTCAGGGCTGCCACCTTCCGTGTGGGACAAGGAGCCGGACGTGTGCCTTTTCGGAATCAGGCTCTGCCGAGGACGAGAGCCATGAGATGTTCCTCCTCTGGGCAAGCCCGGGTCCCAGATCCTGTTGTGCCTGTGAATAGGCTGCAGGGGGACGGTGAAGACCAGCAACAGCTTTCAGGGCTGCCACCTTCCGTGTGGGACAAGGAGCCGGACATGTGCCTTTTCGGAATCAGGCTCTGCCGAGGACGAGAGCCATGAGATGTTCCTCCTCTGGGCATGCCCGGGTCCTGAATCCTGTTGTGCCTCTGAATAGGCTGCAGGGGGACGGTGAAGACCAGCAACAGCTTTCAGGGCTGCCACCTTCCGTGTGGGACAAGGAGCCGGACATGTGCCTTTCAGGAATCAGACTCTGCCGAGGACGAGAGCCATGAGATGTTACTCCTCCAGGCATGCCCGGGTCCCAGATCCTGTTGTGCCTGTGAATAGGCTGCAGGGGGACGGTGAAGACCAGCAACAGCTTTCAGGGCTGCCACCTTCCGTGTGGGACAAGGAGCCGGACGTGTGCCTTTTCGGAATCAGGCTCTGCCGAGGAAGAGAGCCATGAGATGTTCCTCCTCTGGGCAAGCCCGGGTCCCAGATCCTGTTGTGCCTGTGAATAGGCTGCAGGGGGACGGTGAAGACCAGCAACATCTTTCAGGGCTGCCACCTTCCGTGTGGGACAAGGAGCCGGACGTGTGCCTTTTCAGAATCAGGCTCTACCGAGGACGAGAGCCATGAGATGTTCCTCCTCTGGGCAAGCCCGGGTCCCAGATCCTATTGTATCTGTGAATAGGCTGCAGGGGGACGGTGAAGACCAGCAACAGCTTTCAGGGCTGCCACCGTCCGTGTGGGACAAGGAGCCGGACGTGTGCCTTTTCGGAATCAGGCTCTGCCGAGGACGAGAGCCATGAGATGTTCCTCCTCTCAGCAAGCCCGGGTCCCATATCCTGTTGTACCTGTGAATAGGCTGCAGGGGGACGGTGAAGACCAGCAACAGCTTTCAGGGCTGCCACCTTCCGTGTGGGACAAGGAGCCGGACGTGTGCCTTTTCGGAATCAGGCTCTGCCGAGGACGAGAGCCATGAGATGTTCCTCCTCTGGGCAAGCCCGGGTCCCGAATCCTGTTGTGCCTGTGAATAGGCTGCAGGGGGACGGTGAAGACCAGCAACAGCTTTCAGGGCTGCCACCTTCCGTGTGGGACAAGGAGCCGGACGTGTGCCTTTTCGGAATCAGGCTCTGCCGAGGACGAGAGCCATGAGATGTTCCTCCTCTGGGCATGCCCAGGTCCCGAATCCTGTTGTGCCTGTGAATAGGCTGCAGGGGGACGGTGAAGACCAGCAACAGCTTTCAGGGCTGCCACCCTCCGTGTGGGACAAGGAGCCGGACATGTGCCTTTCAGGAATCAGACTCTGCCGAGGACGAGAGCCATGAGATGTTCCTCCTCCGGGCATGCCCGGGTCCTGAATCCTGTTGTGCCTGTGAATAGGCTGCAGGGGGATGGTGAACACCAGCAACAGCTTTCAGGGCTGCCACCTTCCGTGTGGGACAAGGAGCCGGACGTGTGCCTTTTCGGAATCAGGCTCTGCCGAGGACGAGAGCCATGAGATGTTCCTCCTCTGGGCAAGCCCGGGTCCCAGATCCTGTTGTGCCTGTGAATAGGCTTCAGGGGGACGGTGAAGACCAGCAACAGCTTTCAGGGCTGCCACCTTCCGTGTGGGACAAGGAGCCGGACGTGTGCCTTTTCGGAATCAGGCTCTGCCGAGGACGAGAGCCATGAGATGTTCCTCCTCTCAGCAAGCCCGGGTCCCAGATCCTGTTGTACCTGTGAATAGGCTGCAGGGGGACGGTGAAGACCAGCAACAGCTTTCAGGGCTGCCACCTTCCGTGTGGGACAAGGAGCCGGACGTGTGCCTTTTCGGAATCAGGCTCTGCCGAGGAAGAGATCCATGAGATGTTCCTCTTCTGGGCATGCCCAGGTCCCGAATCCTGTTGTGCCTGTGAATAGGCTGCAGGGGGACGGTGAAGACCAGCAACAGCTTTCAGGGCTGCCACCTTCCGTGTGGGACAAGGAGCCGGACGTGTGCCTTTTCGGAATCAGGCTCTGCCGAGGACGAGATCCATGAGAAGTTCCTCCTCTGGGCATGCCCGGGTCCCAGATCCTGTTGTGCCTGTGAATAGGCTGCAGGGGGACGGTGAAGACCAGCAACATCTTTCAGGGCTGCCACCTTCCGTGTGGGACAAGGAGCCGGACGTGTGCCTTTTCGGAATCAGGCTCTACCGAGGACGAGAGCCATGAGATGTTCCTCCTCTGGGCAAGCCCGGGTCCCAGATCCTGTTGTGCCTGTGAATAGGCTGCAGGGGGACGGTGAAGACCAGCAACAGCTTTCAGGGCTGCCACCTTCCGTGTGGGACAAGGAGCCGGACGTGTGCCTTTTCGGAATCAGGCTCTGCCGAGGACGAGAGCCATGAGATGTTCCTCCTCGGGGCATGCCCGGGTCCTGAATCCTGTTGTGCCTATGAATAGGCTGCAGGGGGACGGTGAAGACCAGCAACAGCTTTCAGGGCTGCCACCTTCCGTGTGGGACAAGGAGCCGGACGTGTGCCTTTTCGGAATCAGGCTCTGCCGAGGACGAGATCCATGAGATGTTCCTCCTCTGGGCATGCCCGGGTCCTGAATCCTGTTGTGCCTGTGAATAGGCTGCAGGGGGACGGTGAAGACCAGCAACAGCTTTCAGGGCTGCCACCTTCCGTGTGGGACAAGGAGCCGGACGTGTGCCTTTCGGAATCAGGCTCTGCCGAGGATGAGAGCCATGAGATGTTCCTCCTCTCAGCAAGCCCGGGTCCCAGATCCTGTTGTGCCTGTGAATAGGCTGCAGGGGGACGGTGAAGACCAGCAACAGCTTTCAGGGCTGCCACCTTCTGTGTGGGACAAGGAGCCGGACGTGTGCCTTTTCGGAATCAGGCTCTGCCGAGGACGAGAGCCATGAGATGTTCCTCCTCTGGGCATGCCCGGGTCCTGAATCCTGTTGTGCCTCTGAATAGGCTGCAGGGGGACGGTGAAGACCAGCAACAGCTTTCAGGGCTGCCACCTTCCGTGTGGGACAAGGAGCCGGACATGTGCCTTTCAGGAATCAGACTCTGCCGAGGACGAGAGCCATGAGATGTTCCTCCTCTGGGCATGCCCGGGTCCCAGATCCTGTTGTGCCTGTGAATAGGCTGCAGGGGGACGGTGAAGACCAGCAACAGCTTTCAGGGCTGCCACCTTCCGTGTGGGACAAGGAGCCGGACGTGTGCCTTTTCGGAATCAGGCTCTGCCGAGGACGAGAGCCATGAGATGTTCCTCCTCTGGGCAAGCCCGGGTCCCAGATCCTGTTGTGCCTGTGAATAGGCTGCAGGGGGACGGTGAAGACCAGCAACAGCTTTCAGGGCTGCCACCTTCCGTGTGGGACAAGGAGCCGGACGTTTGCCTTTTCGGAATCAGGCTCTGCCGAGGACGAGAGCCATGAGATGTTCCTCCTCTCAGCAAGCCCGGGTCCCAGATCCTGTTGTACCTGTGAATAGGCTGCAGGGGGACGGTGAAGACCAGCAACAGCTTTCCGGCCTGCCACCTTCCGTGTGGGACAAGGAGCCGGACGTGTGCCTTTTCGGAATCAGGCTCTGCCGAGGAAGAGATCCATGAGATGTTCCTCCTCTGGGCATGCCCAGGTCCCGAATCCTGTTGTGCCTGTGAATAGCCTGCAGGGGGACGGTGAAGACCAGCAACAGCTTTCAGGGCTGCCACCTTCCGTGTGGGACAAGGAGCCGGACGTGTGCCTTTTCGGAATCAGGCTCTGCCGAGGACGAGAGCCATGAGAAGTTCCTCCTCTGGGCATGCCCGGGTCCCAGATCCTGTTGTGCCTGTGAATAGGCTGCAGGGGGACGGTGAAGACCAGCAACATCTTTCAGGGCTGCCACCTTCCGTGTGGGACAAGGAGCCGGACGTGTGCCTTTTCGGAATCAGGCTCTACCGAGGACGAGAGCCATGAGATGTTCCTCCTCTGGGCAAGCCCGGGTCCCAGATCCTGTTGTATCTGTGAATAGGCTGCAGGGGGACGGTGAAGACCAGCAACAGCTTTCAGGGCTGCCACCGTCCGTGTGGGACAAGGAGCCGGACGTGTGCCTTTTCGGAATCAGGCTCTGCCGAGGACGAGAGCCATGAGATGTTCCTCCTCTCAGCAAGCCCGGGTCCCATATCCTGTTGTACTTGTGAATAGGCTGCAGGGGGACGGTGAAGACCAGCAACAGCTTTCAGGGCTGCCACCTTCCGTGTGGGACAAGGAGCCGGACGTGTGCCTTTTCGGAATCAGGCTCTGCCGAGGACGAGAGCCATGAGATGTTCCTCCTCTGGGCAAGCCCGGGTCCCAGATCCTGTTGTGCCTGTGAATAGGCTGCAGGGGGACGGTGAAGACCAGCAACATCTTTCAGGGCTGCCACCTTCCGTGTGGGACAAGGAGCCGGACGTGTGCCTTTTCGGAATCAGGCTCTGCCGAGGATGAGAGCCATGAGATGTTCCTCCTCTCAGCAAGCCCGGGTCCCAGATCCTGTTGTGCCTGTGAATAGGCTGCAGGGGGACGGTGAAGACCAGCAACAGCTTTCAGGGCTGCCACCTTCTGTGTGGGACAAGGAGCCGGACGTGTGCCTTTTCGGAATCAGGCTCTGCCGAGGACGAGAGCCATGAGATGTTCCTCCTGTGGGCATGCCCAGGTCCTGAATCCTGTTGTGCCTCTGAATAGGCTGCAGGGGGACGGTGAAGACAAGCAACAGCTTTCAGGGCTGCCACCTTCCGTGTGGGACAAGGAGCCGGACATGTGCCTTTCAGGAATCAGACTCTGCCGAGGACGAGAGCCATGAGATGTTACTCCTCCGGGCATGCCCGGGTCCCAGATCCTGTTGTGCCTGTGAATAGGCTGCAGGGGGACGGTGAAGACCAGCAACAGCTTTCAGGGCTGCCACCTTCCGTGTGGGACAAGGAGCCGGACGTGTGCCTTTTCGGAATCAGGCTCTGCCGAGGACGAGAGCCATGAGATGTTCCTCCTCTGGGCAAGCCCGGGTCCCAGATCCTGTTGTGCCTGTGAATAGGCTGCAGGGGGACGGTGAAGACCAGCAACAGCTTTCAGGGCTGCCACCTTCCGTGTGGGACAAGGAGCCGGACGTGTGCCTTTTCGGAATCAGGCTCTGCCGAGGACGAGAGCCATAAGATGTTCCCCCTCTGGGCATGCCCGGGTCCTGAATCCTGTTGTGCCTGTGAATAGGCTGCAGGGGGACGGTGAAGACCAGCAATAGCTTTCAGGGCTGCCACCTTCCGTGTGGGACAAGGAGCCGGACATGTGCCTTTCAGGAATCAGACTCTGCCGAGGACGAGAGCCATGAGATGTTACTGCTCCGGGGATGCCCGGGTCCCAGATCCTGTTGTGCCTGTGAATAGGCTGCAGGGGGACGGTGAAGACCAGCAACAGCTTTCAGGGCTGCCATCTTCTGTGTGGGACAAGGAGCCGGACGTGTGCCTTTTCGGAATCAGGCTCTGCCGAGGATGAAAGCCATGAGATGTTCCTCCTCTGGGCAAGCCCGGGTCCCAGATCCTGTTGTGCCTGTGAATAGGCTGCAGGGGGACAGTGAAGACCAGCAACAGCTTTCAGGGCTGCCACCTTCCGTGAGGGACAAGGAGCCGGACGTGTGCCTTTTCGGAATCAGGCTCTGCCGAGGACGAGAGCCATGAGATGTTCCTCCTGTGGGCATGCCCGGGTCCTGAATCCTGTTGTGCCTGTGAATAGGCTGCAGGGGGATGGTGAACACCAGCAACAGCTTTCAGGGCTGCCACCTTCTGTGTGGGACAAGGAGCCGGACGTGTGCCTTTTCGGAATCAGGCTCTGCCGAGGACGAGAGCCATGAGATGTTCCTCCTCTGGGCATGCCCGGGTCCTGAATCCTGTTGTGCCTCTGAATAGGCTGCAGGGGGACGGTGAAGACCAGCAACAGCTTTCAGGTCTGCCACCTTCCGTGTGGGACAAGGAGCCGGACATGTGCCTTTCAGGAATCAGACTCTGCCGAGGACGAGAGCCATGAGATGTTCCTCCTCTGGGCATGCCCGGGTCCCAGATCCTGTTGTGCCTGTGAATAGGCTGCAGGGGGACGGTGAAGACCAGCAACAGCTTTCAGGGCTGCCACCTTCCGTGTGGGACAAGGAGCCGGACGTTTGCCTTTTCGGAATCAGGCTCTGCCGAGGACGAGAGCCATGAGATGTTCCTCCTCTCAGCAAGCCCGTGTCCCAGATCCTGTTGTACCTGTGAATAGGCTGCAGGGGGACGGTGAAGACCAGCAACAGCTTTCAGGGCTGCCACCTTCCGTGTGGGACAAGGAGCCGGACGTGTGCCTTTTCGGAATCAGGCTCTGCCAAGGAAGAGATCCATGAGATGTTCCTCCTCTGGGCATGCCCAGGTCCCGAATCCTGTTGTGCCTGTGAATAGGCTGCAGGGGGACGGTGAAGACCAGCAACAGCTTTCAGGGCTGCCACCTTCCGTGTGGGACAAGGAGCCGGACGTGTGCCTTTTCGGAATCAGGCTCTGCCGAGGAAGAGATCCATGAGAAGTTCCTCCTCTGGGCAAGCCCGGGTCCCAGATCCTGTTGTGCCTGTGAATAGGCTGCAGGGGGACGGTGAAGACCAGCAACATCTTTCAGGGCTGCCACCTTCCGTGTGGGACAAGGAGCCGGACGTGTGCCTTTTCGGAATCAGGCTCTACCGAGGACGAGAGCCATGAGATGTTCCTCCTCTGGGCAAGCCCGGGTCCCAGATCCTGTTGTATCTGTGAATAGGCTGCAGGGGGACGGTGAAGACCAGCAACAGCTTTCAGGGCTGCCACCGTCTGTGTGGGACAAGGAGCCGGACGTGTGCCTTTTCGGAATCAGGCTCTGCCGAGGACGAGAGCCATGAGATGTTCCTCCTCTCAGCAAGCCCGGGTCCCATATCCTGTTGTACTTGTGAATAGGCTGCAGGGGGACGGTGAAGACCAGCAACAGCTTTCAGGGCTGCCACCTTCCGTGTGGGACAAGGAGCCGGACGTGTGCCTTTTCGGAATCAGGCTCTGCCGAGGACGAGAGCCATGAGATGTTCCTCCTCTGGGCAAGCCCGGGTCCCAGATCCTGTTGTGCCTGTGAATAGGCTGCAGGGGGACGGTGAAGACCAGCAACAGCTTTCAGGGCTGCCACCTTCCGTGTGGGACAAGGAGCCGGACGTGTGCCTTTTCGGAATCAGGCTCTGCCGAGGACGAGAGCCATGAGATGTTCCTCCTCGGGGCATGCCCGGGTCCTGAATCCTGTTGTGCCTGTGAATAGGCTGCAGGGGGACGGTGAAGACCAGCAACAGCTTTCAGGGCTGCCACCTTCCGTGTGGGACAAGGAGCCGGACGTGTGCCTTTTCGGAATCAGGCTCTGCCGAGGACGAGAGCCATGAGATGTTCCTCCTCTGGGCATGCCCGGGTCCCAGATCCTGTTGTGCCTGTGAATAGGCTGCAGGGGGACGGTGAAGACCAGCAACAGCTTTCAGGGCTGCCACCTTCTGTGTGGGACAAGGAGCCGGACGTGTGCCTTTTCGGAATCAGGCTCTGCCGAGGACGAGAGCCATGAGATGTTCCTCCTCTGGGCATGCCCGGGTCCTGAATCCTGTTGTGCCTCTGAATAGGCTGCAGGGGGACGGTGAAGACCAGCAACAGCTTTCAGGGCTGCCACCTTCCGTGTGGGACAAGGAGCCGGACATGTGCCTTTCAGGAATCAGACTCTGCCGAGGACGAGAGCCATGAGATGTTACTGCTCCGGGGATGCCCGGGTCCCAGATCCTGTTGTGCCTGTGAATAGGCTGCAGGGGGACGGTGAAGACCAGCAACAGCTTTCAGGGCTGCCACCTTCCGTGTGGGACAAGGAGCCGGACGTGTGCCTTTTCGGAATCAGGCTCTGCCGAGGACGAGAGCCATGAGATGTTCCTCCTCTGGGCAAGCCCGGGTCCCAGATCCTGTTGTGCCTGTGAATAGGCTGCAGGGGGACGGTGAAGACCAGCAACATCTTTCAGGGCTGCCACCTTCCGTGTGGGACAAGGAGCCGGACGTGTGCCTTTTCGGAATCAGGCTCTGCCGAGGACGAGATCCATGAGATGTTCCTCCTCGGGGCATGCCCGGGTCCTGAATCCTGTTGTGCCTGTGAATAGGCTGCAGGGGGACGGTGAAGACCAGCAACAGCTTTCAGGACTGCCACCTTCCGTGTGGGACAAGGAGCCGGACGTGTGCCTTTTCGGAATCAGGCTCTGCCGAGGATGAGAGCCATGAGATGTTCCTCCTCTCAGCAAGCCCGGGTCCCAGATCCTGTTGTGCCTGTGAATAGGCTGCAGGGGGACGGTGAAGACCAGCAACAGCTTTCAGGGCTGCCACCTTCTGTGTGGGACAAGGAGCCGGACGTGTGCCTTTTCGGAATCAGGCTCTGCCGAGGACGAGAGCCATGAGATGTTCCTCCTGTGGGCATGCCCGGGTCCTGAATCCTGTTGTGCCTCTGAATAGGCTGCAGGGGGACGGTGAAGACAAGCAACAGCTTTCAGGGCTGCCACCTTCCGTGTGGGACAAGGAGCCGGACATGTGCCTTTCAGGAATCAGACTCTGCCGAGGACGAGAGCCATGAGATGTTACTCCTCCGGGCATGCCCGGGTCCCAGATCCTGTTGTGCCTGTGAATAGGCTGCAGGGGGACGGTGAAGACCAGCAACAGCTTTCAGGGCTGCCACCTTCCGTGTGGGACAAGGAGCCGGACGTGTGCCTTTTCGGAATCAGGCTCTGCCGAGGACGAGAGCCATGAGATGTTCCTCCTCTGGGCAAGCCCGGGTCCCAGATCCTGTTGTGCCTGTGAATAGGCTGCAGGGGGACGGTGAAGACCAGCAACAGCTTTCAGGGCTGCCACCTTCCGTGTGGGACAAGGAGCCGGACTTGTGCCTTTTCGGAATCAGGCTCTGCCGAGGACGAGAGCCATAAGATGTTCCCCCTCTGGGCATGCCCGGGTCCTGAATCCTGTTGTGCCTGTGAATAGGCTGCAGGGGGACGGTGAAGACCAGCAATAGCTTTCAGGGCTGCCACCTTCCGTGTGGGACAAGGAGCCGGACATGTGCCTTTCAGGAATCAGACTCTGCCGAGGACGAGAGCCATGAGATGTTACTGCTCCGGGCATGCCCGGGTCCCAGATCCTGTTGTGCCTGTGAATAGGCTGCAGGGGGACGGTGAAGACCAGCAACAGCTTTCAGGGCTGCCATCTTCCGTGTGGGACAAGGAGCCGGACGTGTGCCTTTTCGGAATCAGGCTCTGCCGAGGATGAAAGCCATGAGATGTTCCTCCTCTGGGCAAGCCCGGGTCCCAGATCCTGTTGTGCCTGTGAATAGGCTGCAGGGGGACAGTGAAGACCAGCAACAGCTTTCAGGGCTGCCACCTTCCGTGAGGGACAAGGAGCCGGACGTGTGCCTTTTCGGAATCAGGCTCTGCCGAGGATGAGAGCCATGAGATGTTCCTCCTGTGGGCATGCCCGGGTCCTGAATCCTGTTGTGCCTGTGAATAGGCTGCAGGGGGATGGTGAACACCAGCAACAGCTTTCAGGGCTGCCACCTTCTGTGTGGGACAAGGAGCCGGACGTGTGCCTTTTCGGAATCAGGCTCTGCCGAGGACGAGAGCCATGAGATGTTCCTCCTCTGGGCATGCCCGGGTCCTGAATCCTGTTGTGCCTCTGAATAGGCTGCAGGGGGACGGTGAAGACCAGCAACAGCTTTCAGGTCTGCCACCTTCCGTGTGGGACAAGGAGCCGGACATGTGCCTTTAAGGAATCAGACTCTGCCGAGGACGAGAGCCATGAGATGTTCCTCCTCTGGGCATGCCCGGGTCCCAGATCCTGTTGTGCCTGTGAATAGGCTGCAGGGGGACGGTGAAGACCAGCAACAGCTTTCAGGGCTGCCACCTTCCGTGTGGGACAAGGAGCCGGACGTTTGCCTTTTCGGAATCAGGCTCTGCCGAGGACGAGAGCCATGAGATGTTCCTCCTCTCAGCAAGCCCGGGTCCCAGATCCTGTTGTACCTGTGAATAGGCTGCAGGGGGACGGTGAAGACCAGCAACAGCTTTCAGGGCTGCCACCTTCCGTGTGGGACAAGGAGCCGGACGTGTGCCTTTTCGGAATCAGGCTCTGCCGAGGAAGAGATCCATGAGATGTTCCTCCTCTGGGCATGCCCAGGTCCCGAATCCTGTTGTGCCTGTGAATAGGCTGCAGGGGGACGGTGAAGACCAGCAACAGCTTTCAGGGCTGCCACCTTCCGTGTGGGACAAGGAGCCGGACGTGTGCCTTTTCGGAATCAGGCTCTGCCGAGGAAGAGATCCATGAGAAGTTCCTCCTCTGGGCATGCCCGGGTCCCAGATCCTGTTGTGCCTGTGAATAGGCTGCAGGGGGACGGTGAAGACCAGCAACATCTTTCAGGGCTGCCACCTTCCGTGTGGGACAAGGAGCCGGACGTGTGCCTTTTCGGAATCAGGCTCTACCGAGGACGAGAGCCATGAGATGTTCCTCCTCTGGGCAAGCCCGGGTCCCAGATCCTGTTGTATCTGTAAATAGGCTGCAGGGGGACGGTGAAGACCAGCAACAGCTTTCAGGGCTGCCACCGTCTGTGTGGGACAAGGAGCCGGACGTGTGCCTTTTCGGAATCAGGCTCTGCCGAGGACGAGAGCCATGAGATGTTCCTCCTCTCAGCAAGCCCGGGTCCCATATCCTGTTGTACTTGTGAATAGGCTGCAGGGGGACGGTGAAGACCAGCAACAGCTTTCAGGGCTGCCACCTTCCGTGTGGGACAAGGAGCCGGACGTGTGCCTTTTCGGAATCAGGCTCTGCCGAGGACGAGAGCCATGAGATGTTCCTCCTCTGGGCAAGCCCGGGTCCCAGATCCTGTTGTGCCTGTGAATAGGCTGCAGGGGGACGGTGAAGACCAGCAACAGCTTTCAGGGCTGCCACCTTCCGTGTGGGACAAGGAGCCGGACGTGTGCCTTTTCGGAATCAGGCTCTGCCGAGGACGAGAGCCATGAGATGTTCCTCCTCGGGGCATGCCCGGGTCCTGAATCCTGTTGTGCCTGTGAATAGGCTGCAGGGGGACGGTGAAGACCAGCAACAGCTTTCAGGGCTGCCACCTTCCGTGTGGGACAAGGAGCCGGACGTGTGCCTTTTCGGAATCAGGCTCTGCCGAGGACGAGAGCCATGAGATGTTCCTCCTCTGGGCAAGCCCGGGTCCCAGATCCTGTTGTGCCTGTGAATAGGCTGCAGGGGGACGGTGAAGACCAGCAACAGCTTTCAGGGCTGCCACCTTCTGTGTGGGACAAGGAGCCGGACGTGTGCCTTTTCGGAATCAGGCTCTGCCGAGGACGAGAGCCATGAGATGTTCCTCCTGTGGGCATGCCCGGGTCCTGAATCCTGTTGTGCCTCTGAATAGGCTGCAGGGGGACGGTGAAGACCAGCAACAGCTTTCAGGGCTGCCACCTTCCGTGTGGGACAAGGAGCCGGACATGTGCCTTTCAGGAATCAGACTCTGCCGAGGACGAGAGCCATGAGATGTTACTGCTCCGGGGATGCCCGGGTCCCAGATCCTGTTGTGCCTGTGAATAGGCTGCAGGGGGATGGTGAAGACCAGCAACAGCTTTCAGGGCTGCCATCTTCCGTGTGGGACAAGGAGCCGGACGTGTGCCTTTTCGGAATCAGGCTCTGCCGAGGATGAAAGCCATGAGATGTTCCTCCTCTGGGCAAGCCCGGGTCCCAGATCCTGTTGTGCCTGTGAATAGGCTGCAGGGGGACGGTGAAGACCAGCAACAGCTTTCAGGGCTGCCACCTTCCGTGTGGGACAAGGAGCCGGACGTGTGCCTTTTCGGAATCAGGCTCTGCCGAGGACGAGAGCCATGAGATGTTCCTCCTCTGGGCATGCCCGGGTCCTGAATCCTGTTGTGCCTGTGAATAGGCTGCAGGGGGATGGTGAACACCAGCAACAGCTTTCAGGGCTGCCATCTTCCGTGTGGGACAAGGAGGCGGACGTGTGCCTTTTCGGAATCAGGCTCTGCCGAGGACGAGATCCATGAGAAGTTCCTCCTCTGGGCATGCCCGGGTCCCAGATCCTGTTGTGCCTGTGAATAGGCTGCAGGGGGACGGTGAAGACCAGCAACATCTTTCAGGGCTGCCACCTTCCGTGTGGGACAAGGAGCCGGACGTGTGCCTTTTCGGAATCAGGCTCTGCCGAGGACGAGAGCCATGAGATGTTCCTCCTCTCAGCAAGCCCGGGTCCCAGATCCTGTTGTATCTGTGAATAGGCTGCAGGGGGACGGTGAAGACCAGCAACAGCTTTCAGGGCTGCCACCGTCCGTGTGGGACAAGGAGCCGGACGTGTGCCTTTTCGGAATCAGGCTCTGCCGAGGACGAGAGCCATGAGATGTTCCTCCTCTCAGCAAGCCCGGGTCCCATATCCTGTTGTACCTGTGAATAGGCTGCAGGGGGACGGTGAAGACCAGCAACAGCTTTCAGGGCTGCCACCTTCCGTGTGGGACAAGGAGCCGGACGTGTGCCTTTTCGGAATCAGGCTCTGCCGAGGATGAAAGCCATGAGATGTTCCTCCTCTGGGCAAGCCCGGGTCCCAGATCCTGTTGTGCCTGTGAATAGGCTGCAGGGGGATGGTGAACACCAGCAACAGCTTTCAGGGCTGCCACCTTCCGTGTGGGACAAGGAGCCGGACGTGTGCCTTTTCGGAATCAGGCTCTGCCGAGGAAGAGATCCATGAGATGTTCCTCCTCTCAGCAAGCCCGGGTCCCAGATCCTGTTGTACCTGTGAATAGGCTGCAGGGGGACGGTGAAGACCAGCAACAGCTTTCAGGGCTGCCACCTTCCGTGTGGGACAAGGAGCCGGACGTGTGCCTTTTCGGAATCAGGCTCTGCCGAGGAAGAGATCCATGAGATGTTCCTCCTCTGGGCATGCCCAGGTCCCGAATCCTGTTGTGCCTGTGAATAGGCTGCAGGGGGACGGTGAAGACCAGCAACAGCTTTCAGGGCTGCCACCTTCCGTGTGGGACAAGGAGCCGGACGTGTGCCTTTTCGGAATCAGGCTCTGCCGAGGAAGAGATCCATGAGAAGTTCCTCCTCTGGGCATGCCCGGGTCCCAGATCCTGTTGTGCCTGTGAATAGGCTGCAGGGGGACGGTGAAGACCAGCAACATCTTTCAGGGCTGCCACCTTCCGTGTGGGACAAGGAGCCGGACGTGTGCCTTTTCGGAATCAGGCTCTACCGAGGACGAGAGCCATGAGATGTTCCTCCTCTGGGCAAGCCCGGGTCCCAGATCCTGTTGTATCTGTGAATAGGCTGCAGGGGGACGGTGAAGACCAGCAACAGCTTTCAGGGCTGCCACCGTCTGTGTGGGACAAGGAGCCGGACGTGTGCCTTTTCGGAATCAGGCTCTGCCGAGGACGAGAGCCATGAGATGTTCCTCCTCTCAGCAAGCCCGGGTCCCATATCCTGTTGTACTTGTGAATAGGCTGCAGGGGGACGGTGAAGACCAGCAACAGCTTTCAGGGCTGCCACCTTCCGTGTGGGACAAGGAGCCGGACGTGTGCCTTTTCGGAATCAGGCTCTGCCGAGGACGAGAGCCATGAGATGTTCCTCCTCTGGGCAAGCCCGGGTCCCAGATCCTGTTGTGCCTGTGAATAGGCTGCAGGGGGACGGTGAAGACCAGCAACAGCTTTCAGGGCTGCCACCTTCCGTGTGGGACAAGGAGCCGGACGTGTGCCTTTTCGGAATCAGGCTCTGCCGAGGACGAGAGCCATGAGATGTTCCTCCTCGGGGCATGCCCGGGTCCTGAATCCTGTTGTGCCTGTGAATAGGCTGCAGGGGGACGGTGAAGACCAGCAACAGCTTTCAGGGCTGCCACCTTCCGTGTGGGACAAGGAGCCGGACGTGTGCCTTTTCGGAATCAGGCTCTGCCGAGGACGAGAGCCATGAGATGTTCCTCCTCTGGGCAAGCCCGGGTCCCAGATCCTGTTGTGCCTGTGAATAGGCTGCAGGGGGACGGTGAAGACCAGCAACAGCTTTCAGGGCTGCCACCTTCTGTGTGGGACAAGGAGCCGGACGTGTGCCTTTTCGGAATCAGGCTCTGCCGAGGACGAGAGCCATGAGATGTTCCTCCTGTGGGCATGCCCGGGTCCTGAATCCTGTTGTGCCTCTGAATAGGCTGCAGGGGGACGGTGAAGACCAGCAACAGCTTTCAGGGCTGCCACCTTCCGTGTGGGACAAGGAGCCGGACATGTGCCTTTCAGGAATCAGACTCTGCCGAGGACGAGAGCCATGAGATGTTACTGCTCCGGGGATGCCCGGGTCCCAGATCCTGTTGTGCCTGTGAATAGGCTGCAGGGGGACGGTGAAGACCAGCAACAGCTTTCAGGGCTGCCATCTTCCGTGTGGGACAAGGAGCCGGACGTGTGCCTTTTCGGAATCAGGCTCTGCCGAGGATGAAAGCCATGAGATGTTCCTCCTCTGGGCAAGCCCGGGTCCCAGATCCTGTTGTGCCTGTGAATAGGCTGCAGGGGGACGGTGAAGACCAGCAACAGCTTTCAGGGCTGCCACCTTCCGTGTGGGACAAGGAGCCGGACGTGTGCCTTTTCGGAATCAGGCTCTGCCGAGGACGAGAGCCATGAGATGTTCCTCCTCTGGGCATGCCCGGGTCCTGAATCCTGTTGTGCCTGTGAATAGGCTGCAGGGGGATGGTGAACACCAGCAACAGCTTTCAGGGCTGCCATCTTCCGTGTGGGACAAGGAGGCGGACGTGTGCCTTTTCGGAATCAGGCTCTGCCGAGGACGAGATCCATGAGAAGTTCCTCCTCTGGGCATGCCCGGGTCCCAGATCCTGTTGTGCCTGTGAATAGGCTGCAGGGGGACGGTGAAGACCAGCAACATCTTTCAGGGCTGCCACCTTCCGTGTGGGACAAGGAGCCGGACGTGTGCCTTTTCGGAATCAGGCTCTGCCGAGGACGAGAGCCATGAGATGTTCCTCCTCTCAGCAAGCCCGGGTCCCAGATCCTGTTGTATCTGTGAATAGGCTGCAGGGGGACGGTGAAGACCAGCAACAGCTTTCAGGGCTGCCACCGTCCGTGTGGGACAAGGAGCCGGACGTGTGCCTTTTCGGAATCAGGCTCTGCCGAGGACGAGAGCCATGAGATGTTCCTCCTCTCAGCAAGCCCGGGTCCCATATCCTGTTGTACCTGTGAATAGGCTGCAGGGGGACGGTGAAGACCAGCAACAGCTTTCAGGGCTGCCACCTTCCGTGTGGGACAAGGAGCCGGACGTGTGCCTTTTCGGAATCAGGCTCTGCCGAGGATGAAAGCCATGAGATGTTCCTCCTCTGGGCAAGCCCGGGTCCCAGATCCTGTTGTGCCTGTGAATAGGCTGCAGGGGGATGGTGAACACCAGCAACAGCTTTCAGGGCTGCCACCTTCCGTGTGGGACAAGGAGCCGGACGTGTGCCTATTCGGAATCAGGCTCTGCCGAGGACGAGAGCCATGAGATGTTCCTCCTCTGGGCATGCCCGGGTCCTGAATCCTGTTGTGCCTCTGAATAGGCTGCAGGGGGACGGTGAAGACCAGCAACAGCTTTCAGGGCTGCCACCTTCCGTGTGGGACAAGGAGCCGGACATGTGCCTTTCAGGAATCAGACTCTGCCGAGGACGAGAGCCATGAGATGTTCCTCCTCTGGGCATGCCCGGGTCCCAGATCCTGTTGTGCCTGTGAATAGGCTGCAGGGGGACGGTGAAGACCAGCAACAGCTTTCAGGGCTGCCACCTTCCGTGTGGGACAAGGAGCCGGACGTTTGCCTTTTCGGAATCAGGCTCTGCCGAGGACGAGAGCCATGAGATGTTCCTCCTCTCAGCAAGCCCGGGTCCCAGATCCTGTTGTACCTGTGAATAGGCTGCAGGGGGACGGTGAAGACCAGCAACAGCTTTCAGGGCTGCCACCTTCCGTGTGGGACAAGGAGCCGGACGTGTGCCTTTTCGGAATCAGGCTCTGCCGAGGAAGAGATCCATGAGATGTTCCTCCTCTGGGCATGCCCAGGTCCCGAATCCTGTTGTGCCTGTGAATAGGCTGCAGGGGGACGGTGAAGACCAGCAACAGCTTTCAGGGCTGCCACCTTCCGTGTGGGACAAGGAGCCGGACGTGTGCCTTTTCGGAATCAGGCTCTGCCGAGGAAGAGATCCATGAGAAGTTCCTCCTCTGGGCATGCCCGGGTCCCAGATCCTGTTGTGCCTGTGAATAGGCTGCAGGGGGACGGTGAAGACCAGCAACATCTTTCAGGGCTGCCACCTTCCGTGTGGGACAAGGAGCCGGATGTGTGCCTTTTCGGAATCAGGCTCTACCGAGGACGAGAGCCATGATATGTTCCTCCTCTGGGCAAGCCCGGATCCCAGATCCTGTTGTATCTGTGAATAGGCTGCAGGGGGACGGTGAAGACCAGCAACAGCTTTCAGGGCTGCCACCGTCTGTGTGGGACAAGGAGCCGGACGTGTGCCTTTTCGGAATCAGGCTCTGCCGAGGACGAGAGCCATGAGATGTTCCTCCTCTCAGCAAGCCCGGGTCCCATATCCTGTTGTACTTGTGAATAGGCTGCAGGGGGACGGTGAAGACCAGCAACAGCTTTCAGGGCTGCCACCGTCCGTGTGGGACAAGGAGCCGGACGTGTGCCTTTTCGGAATCAGGCTCTGCCGAGGACGAGAGCCATGAGATGTTCCTCCTCTGGGCAAGCCCGGGTCCCAGATCCTGTTGTGCCTGTGAATAGGCTGCAGGGGGACGGTGAAGACCAGCAACAGCTTTCAGGGCTGCCACCTTCCGTGTGGGACAAGGAGCCGGACGTGTGCCTTTTCGGAATCAGGCTCTGCCGAGGACGAGAGCCATGAGATGTTCCTCCTCGGGGCATGCCCGGGTCCTGAATCCTGTTGTGCCTGTGAATAGGCTGCAGGGGGACGGTGAAGACCAGCAACAGCTTTCAGGGCTGCCACCTTCCGTGTGGGACAAGGAGCCGGACGTGTGCCTTTTCGGAATCAGGCTCTGCCGAGGACGAGAGCCATGAGATGTTCCTCCTCTGGGCAAGCCCGGGTCCCATATCCTGTTGTACTTGTGAATAGGCTGCAGGGGGATGGTGAAGACCAGCAACAGCTTTCAGGGCTGCCACCTTCCGTGTGGGACAAGGAGCCGGACGTGTGCCTTTTCGGAATCAGGCTCTGCCGAGGACGAGAGCCATGAGATGTTCCTCCTCGGGGCATGCCCGGGTCCTGAATCCTGTTGTGCCTGTGAATAGGCTGCAGGGGGACGGTGAAGACCAGCAACAGCTTTCAGGGCTGCCACCTTCCGTGTGGGACAAGGAGCCGGACGTGTGCCTTTTCGGAATCAGGCTCTGCCGAGGATGAGAGCCATGAGATGTTCCTCCTCTCAGCAAGCCCGGGTCCCAGATCCTGTTGTGCCTGTGAATAGGCTGCAGGGGGACGGTGAAGACCAGCAACAGCTTTCAGGGCTGCCACCTTCTGTGTGGGACAAGGAGCCGGACGTGTGCCTTTTCGGAATCAGGCTCTGCCGAGGACGAGAGCCATGAGATGTTCCTCCTGTGGGCATGCCCGGGTCCTGAATCCTGTTGTGCCTGTGAATAGGCTGCAGGGGGACGGTGAAGACCAGCAATAGCTTTCAGGGCTGCCACCTTCCGTGTGGGACAAGGAGCCGGACATGTGCCTTTCAGGAATCAGACTCTGCCGAGGACGAGAGCCATGAGATGTTACTGCTCTGGGCAAGCCCGGGTCCCAGATCCTGTTGTGCCTGTGAATAGGCTGCAGGGGGACGGTGAAGACCAGCAACAGCTTTCAGGGCTGCCATCTTCCGTGTGGGACAAGGAGCCGGACGTGTGCCTTTTCGGAATCAGGCTCTGCCGAGGACGAGAGCCATGAGATGTTCCTCCTCTGGGCAAGCCCGGGTCCCAGATCCTGTTGTGCCTGTGAATAGGCTGCAGGGGGACGGTGAAGACCAGCAACAGCTTTCCGGCCTGCCACCTTCCGTGTGGGACAAGGAGCCGGACGTGTGCCTTTTCGGAATCAGGCTCTGCCGAGGAAGAGATCCATGAGATGTTCCTCCTCTGGGCATGCCCAGGTCCCGAATCCTGTTGTGCCTGTGAATAGGCTGCAGGGGGACGGTGAAGACCAGCAACAGCTTTCAGGGCTGCCACCTTCCGTGTGGGACAAGGAGCCGGACGTGTGCCTTTTCGGAATCAGGCTCTGCCGAGGACGAGAGCCATGAGATGTTCCTCCTCTCAGCAAGCCCGGGTCCCAGATCCTGTTGTGCCTGTGAATAGGCTGCAGGGGGACGGTGAAGACCAGCAACATCTTTCAGGGCTGCCACCTTCCGTGTGGGACAAGGAGCCGGACGTGTGCCTTTTCGGAATCAGGCTCTGCCGAGGATGAAAGCCATGAGATGTTCCTCCTCTGGGCAAGCCCGGGTCCCAGATCCTGTTGTGCCTGTGAATAGGCTGCAGGGGGACGGTGAAGACCAGCAACAGCTTTCAGGGCTGCCACCTTCCGTGTGGGACAAGGAGCCGGACGTGTGCCTTTTCGGAATCAGGCTCTGCCGAGGACGAGAGCCATGAGATGTTCCTCCTCTCAGCAAGCCCGGGTCCCATATCCTGTTGTACTTGTGAATAGGCTGCAGGGGAACGGTGAAGACCAGCAACAGCTTTCAGGGCTGCCACCTTCCGTGTGGGACAAGGAGCCGGACGTGTGCCTTTTCGGAATCAGGCTCTGCCGAGGACGAGAGCCATGAGATGTTCCTCCTCTGGGCAAGCCCGGGTCCCAGATCCTGTTGTGCCTGTGAATAGGCTGCAGGGGGACGGTGAAGACCAGCAACAGCTTTCAGGGCTGCCACCTTCCGTGTGGGACAAGGAGCCGGACGTGTGCCTTTTCGGAATCAGGCTCTGCCGAGGACGAGAGCCATGAGATGTTCCTCCTCGGGGCATGCCCGGGTCCTGAATCCTGTTGTGCCTGTGAATAGGCTGCAGGGGGACGGTGAAGACCAGCAACAGCTTTCAGGGCTGCCACCTTCCGTGTGGGACAAGGAGCCGGACGTGTGCCTTTTCGGAATCAGGCTCTGCCGAGGATGAGAGCCATGAGATGTTCCTCCTCTGGGCATGCCCGGGTCCCAGATCCTGTTGTGCCTGTGAATAGGCTGCAGGGGGACGGTGAAGACCAGCAACAGCTTTCAGGGCTGCCACCTTCCGTGTGGGACAAGGAGCCGGACGTGTGCCTTTCCGGAATCAGGCTCTGCCGAGGACGAGATCCATGAGAAGTTCCTCCTCTCAGCAAGCCCGGGTCCCAGATCCTGTTGTGCCTGTGAATAGGCTGCAGGGGGACGGTGAAGACCAGCAACAGCTTTCAGGGCTGCCACCTTCCGTGTGGGACAAGGAGCCGGACGTGTGCCTTTTCGGAATCAGGCTCTGCCGAGGACGAGAGCCATGAGATGTTCCTCCTCTGGGCATGCCCAGGTCCTGAATCCTGTTGTGCCTGTGAATAGGCTGCAGGGGGACGGTGAAGACCAGCAATAGCTTTCAGGGCTGCCACCTTCCGTGTGGGACAAGGAGCCGGACATGTGCCTTTCAGGAATCAGACTCTGCCGAGGACGAGAGCCATGAGATGTTCCTCCTCTCAGCAAGCCCGGGTCCCAGATCCTGTTGTGCCTGTGAATAGGCTGCAGGGGGACGGTGAAGACCAGCAACATCTTTCAGGGCTGCCACCTTCCGTGTGGGACAAGGAGCCGGACGTGTGCCTTTTCGGAATCAGGCTCTGCCGAGGATGAAAGCCATGAGATGTTCCTCCTCTGGGCAAGCCCGGGTCCCAGATCCTGTTGTGCCTGTGAATAGGCTGCAGGGGGACGGTGAAGACCAGCAACAGCTTTCAGGGCTGCCACCTTCCGTGTGGGACAAGGAGCCGGACGTGTGCCTTTTCGGAATCAGGCTCTGCCGAGGACGAGAGCCATGAGATGTTCCTCCTCTCAGCAAGCCCGGGTCCCATATCCTGTTGTACTTGTGAATAGGCTGCAGGGGGACGGTGAAGACCAGCAACAGCTTTCAGGGCTGCCACCTTCCGTGTGGGACAAGGAGCCGGACGTGTGCCTTTTCGGAATCAGGCTCTGCCGAGGACGAGAGCCATGAGATGTTCCTCCTCTGGGCAAGCCCGGGTCCCAGATCCTGTTGTGCCTGTGAATAGGCTGCAGGGGGACGGTGAAGACCAGCAACAGCTTTCAGGGCTGCCACCTTCCGTGTGGGACAAGGAGCCGGACGTGTGCCTTTTCGGAATCAGGCTCTGCCGAGGATGAAAGCCATGAGATGTTCCTCCTCTGGGCAAGCCCGGGTCCCAGATCCTGTTGTGCCTGTGAATAGGCTGCAGGGGGACGGTGAAGACCAGCAACAGCTTTCAGGGCTGCCACCTTCCGTGTGGGACAAGGAGCCGGACGTGTGCCTTTTCGGAATCAGGCTCTGCCGAGGACGAGAGCCATGAGATGTTCCTCCTCTCAGCAAGCCCGGGTCCCATATCCTGTTGTACTTGTGAATAGGCTGCAGGGGGACGGTGAAGACCAGCAACATCTTTCAGGGCTGCCACCTTCCGTGTGGGACAAGGAGCCGGACGTGTGCCTTTTCGGAATCAGGCTCTGCCGAGGACGAGAGCCATGAGATGTTCCTCCTCTGGGCAAGCCCGGGTCCCAGATCCTGTTGTGCCTGTGAATAGGCTGCAGGGGGACGGTGAAGACCAGCAACAGCTTTCAGGGCTGCCACCTTCCGTGTGGGACAAGGAGCCGGACGTGTGCCTTTTCGGAATCAGGCTCTGCCGAGGACGAGAGCCATGAGATGTTCCTCCTCGGGGCATGCCCGGGTCCTGAATCCTGTTGTGCCTGTGAATAGGCTGCAGGGGGACGGTGAAGACCAGCAACAGCTTTCAGGGCTGCCACCTTCCGTGTGGGACAAGGAGCCGGACGTGTGCCTTTTCGGAATCAGGCTCTGCCGAGGATGAGAGCCATGAGATGTTCCTCCTCTGGGCATGCCCGGGTCCCAGATCCTGTTGTGCCTGTGAATAGGCTGCAGGGGGACGGTGAAGACCAGCAACAGCTTTCAGGGCTGCCACCTTCCGTGTGGGACAAGGAGCCGGACGTGTGCCTTTCCGGAATCAGGCTCTGCCGAGGACGAGATCCATGAGAAGTTCCTCCTCTCAGCAAGCCCGGGTCCCAGATCCTGTTGTGCCTGTGAATAGGCTGCAGGGGGACGGTGAAGACCAGCAACAGCTTTCAGGGCTGCCACCTTCCGTGTGGGACAAGGAGCCGGACGTGTGCCTTTTCGGAATCAGGCTCTGCCGAGGACGAGAGCCATGAGATGTTCCTCCTCTGGGCATGTCCAGGTCCTGAATCCTGTTGTGCCTGTGAATAGGCTGCAGGGGGACGCTGAAGACCAGCAACAGCTTTCAGGGCTGCCACCTTCCGTGTGGGACAAGGAGCCGGACATGTGCCTTTCAGGAATCAGACTCTGCCGAGGACGAGAGCCATGAGATGTTACTGCTCCGGGGATGCCCGGGTCCCAGATCCTGTTGTGCCTGTGAATAGGCTGCAGGGGGACGGTGAAGACCAGCAACAGCTTTCAGGGCTGCCATCTTCCGTGTGGGACAAGGAGCCGGACGTGTGCCTTTTCGGAATCAGGCTCTGCCGAGGAAGAGATCCATGAGATGTTCCTCCTCTGGGCAAGCCCGGGTCCCAGATCCTGTTGTGCCTGTGAATAGGCTGCAGGGGGACGGTGAAGACCAGCAACAGCTTTCAGGGCTGCCACCTTCCGTGTGGGACAAGGAGCCGGACGTGTGCCTTTTCGGAATCAGGCTCTGCCGAGGACGAGAGCCATGAGATGTTCCTCCTCTGGGCATGCCCGGGTCCTGAATCCTGTTGTGCCTGTGAATAGGCTGCAGGGGGATGGTGAACACCAGCAACAGCTTTCAGGGCTGCCATCTTCCGTGTGGGACAAGGAGCCGGACGTGTGCCTTTTCGGAATCAGGCTCTGCCGAGGACGAGAGCCATGAGATGTTCCCCCTCTGGGCAAGCCCGGGTCCCAGATCCTGTTGTACCTGTGAATAGGCTGCAGGGGGACGGTGAAGACCAGCAACAGCTTTCAGGGCTGCCACCTTCCGTGTGGGACAAGGAGCCGGACGTGTGCCTTTTCGGAATCAGGCTCTGCCGAGGACGAGAGCCATGAGAAGTTCCTCCTCTCAGCAAGCCCGGGTCCCAGGTCCTGTTGTACCTGTGAATAGGCTGCAGGGGGACGGTGAAGACCAGCAACAGCTTTCAGGGCTGCCACCTTCCGTGTGGGACAAGGAGCCGGACGTGTGCCTTTTCGGAATCAGGCTCTGCCGAGGACGAGATCCATGAGAAGTTCCTCCTCAAGGCATGCCCGGGTCCCAGATCCTGTTGTGCCTGTGAATAGGCTGCAGGGGGACGGTGAAGACCAGCAACATCTTTCAGGGCTGCCACCTTCCGTGTGGGACAAGGAGCCGGACGTGTGCCTTTTCGGAATCAGGCTCTACCGAGGACGAGAGCCATGAGATGTTCCTCCTCTCAGCAAGCCCGGGTCCCAGATCCTGTTGTATCTGTGAATAGGCTGCAGGGGGACGGTGAAGACCAGCAACAGCTTTCAGGGCTGCCACCGTCCGTGTGGGACAAGGAGCCGGACGTGTGCCTTTTCGGAATCAGGCTCTGCCGAGGACGAGAGCCATGAGATGTTCCTCCTCTCAGCAAGCCCGGGTCCCATATCCTGTTGTACCTGTGAATAGGCTGCAGGGGGACGGTGAAGACCAGCAACAGCTTTCAGGGCTGCCACCTTCCGTGTGGGACAAGGAGCCGGACGTGTGCCTTTTCGGAATCAGGCTCTGCCGAGGATGAAAGCCATGAGATGTTCCTCCTCTGGGCAAGCCCGGGTCCCAGATCCTGTTGTGCCTGTGAATAGGCTGCAGGGGGACGGTGAAGACCAGCAACAGCTTTCAGGGCTGCCACCTTCCGTGTGGGACAAGGAGCCGGACGTGTGCCTTTTCGGAATCAGGCTCTGCCGAGGACGAGATCCATGAGATGTTCCTCCTGTGGGCATGCCCGGGTCCTGAATCCTGTTGTGCCTGTGAATAGGCTGCAGGGGGATGGTGAACACCAGCAACAGCTTTCAGGGCTGCCACCTTCTGTGTGGGACAAGGAGCCGGACGTGTGCCTTTTCGGAATCAGGCTCTGCCGAGGACGAGAGCCATGAGATGTTCCTCCTCTGGGCATGCCCGGGTCCTGAATCCTGTTGTGCCTCTGAATAGGCTGCAGGGGGACGGTGAAGACCAGCAACAGCTTTCAGGGCTGCCACCTTCCGTGTGGGACAAGGAGCCGGACATGTGCCTTTCAGGAATCAGACTCTGCCGAGGACGAGAGCCATGAGATGTTCCTCCTCTGGGCATGCCTGGGTCCCAGATCCTGTTGTGCCTGTGAATAGGCTGCAGGGGGACGGTGAAGACCAGCAACAGCTTTCAGGGCTGCCACCTTCCGTGTGGGACAAGGAGCCGGACGTGTGCCTTATCGGAATCAGGCTCTGCCGAGGACGAGAGCCATGAGATGTTCCTCCTCTGGGCAAGCCCGGGTCCCAGATCCTGTTGTGCCTGTGAATAGGCTGCAGGGGGACGGTGAAGACCAGCAACAGCTTTCAGGGCTGCCACCTTCCGTGTGGGACAAGGAGCCGGACGTTTGCCTTTTCGGAATCAGGCTCTGCCGAGGACGAGAGCCATGAGATGTTCCTCCTCTCAGCAAGCCCGGGTCCCAGATCCTGTTGTACCTGTGAATAGGCTGCAGGGGGACGGTGAAGACCAGCAACAGCTTTCCGGCCTGCCACCTTCCGTGTGGGACAAGGAGCCGGACGTGTGCCTTTTCGGAATCAGGCTCTGCCGAGGAAGAGATCCATGAGATGTTCCTCCTCTGGGCATGCCCAGGTCCCGAACCCTGTTGTGCCTGTGAATAGGCTGCAGGGGGACGGTGAAGACCAGCAACAGCTTTCAGGGCTGCCACCTTCCGTGTGGGACAAGGAGCCGGACGTGTGCCTGTCCGGAATCAGGCTCTGCCGAGGACGAGATCCATGAGAAGTTCCTCCTCTCAGCAAGCCCGGGTCCCAGATCCTGTTGTGCCTGTGAATAGGCTGCAGGGGGACGGTGAAGACCAGCAACAGCTTTCAGGGCTGCCACCTTCCGTGTGGGACAAGGAGCCGGACGTGTGCCTTTTCGGAATCAGGCTCTGCCGAGGACGAGAGCCATGAGAAGTTCCTCCTCTCAGCAAGCCCGGGTCCCAGGTCCTGTTGTACCTGTGAATAGGCTGCAGGGGGACGGTGAAGACCAGCAACAGCTTTCAGGGCTGCCACCTTCCGTGTGGGACAAGGAGCCGGACGTGTGCCTTTTCGGAATCAGGCTCTGCCGAGGACGAGATCCATGAGAAGTTCCTCCTCAAGGCATGCCCGGGTCCCAGATCCTGTTGTGCCTGTGAATAGGCTGCAGGGGGACGGTGAAGACCAGCAACATCTTTCAGGGCTGCCACCTTCCGTGTGGGACAAGGAGCCGGACGTGTGCCTTTTCGGAATCAGGCTCTACCGAGGACGAGAGCCATGAGATGTTCCTCCTCTCAGCAAGCCCGGGTCCCAGATCCTGTTGTATCTGTGAATAGGCTGCAGGGGGACGGTGAAGACCAGCAACAGCTTTCAGGGCTGCCACCGTCCGTGTGGGACAAGGAGCCGGACGTGTGCCTTTTCGGAATCAGGCTCTGCCGAGGACGAGAGCCATGAGATGTTCCTCCTCTCAGCAAGCCCGGGTCCCATATCCTGTTGTACCTGTGAATAGGCTGCAGGGGGACGGTGAAGACCAGCAACAGCTTTCAGGGCTGCCACCTTCCGTGTGGGACATGGAGCCGGACGTGTGCCTTTTCGGAATCAGGCTCTGCCGAGGATGAAAGCCATGAGATGTTCCTCCTCTGGGCAAGCCCGGGTCCCAGATCCTGTTGTGCCTGTGAATAGGCTGCAGGGGGACGGTGAAGACCAGCAACAGCTTTCAGGGCTGCCACCTTCCGTGTGGGACAAGGAGCCGGACGTGTGCCTTTTCGGAATCAGGCTCTGCCGAGGACGAGATCCATGAGATGTTCCTCCTGTGGGCATGCCCGGGTCCTGAATCCTGTTGTGCCTGTGAATAGGCTGCAGGGGGATGGTGAACACCAGCAACAGCTTTCAGGGCTGCCACCTTCTGTGTGGGACAAGGAGCCGGACGTGTGCCTTTTCGGAATCAGGCTCTGCCGAGGACGAGAGCCATGAGATGTTCCTCCTCTGGGCATGCCCGGGTCCTGAATCCTGTTGTGCCTCTGAATAGGCTGCAGGGGGACGGTGAAGACCAGCAACAGCTTTCAGGGCTGCCACCTTCCGTGTGGGACAAGGAGCCGGACATGTGCCTTTCAGGAATCAGACTCTGCCGAGGACGAGAGCCATGAGATGTTCCTCCTCTGGGCATGCCTGGGTCCCAGATCCTGTTGTGCCTGTGAATAGGCTGCAGGGGGACGGTGAAGACCAGCAACAGCTTTCAGGGCTGCCACCTTCCGTGTGGGACAAGGAGCCGGACGTGTGCCTTTTCGGAATCAGGCTCTGCCGAGGACGAGAGCCATGAGATGTTCCTCCTCTGGGCAAGCCCGGGTCCCAGATCCTGTTGTGCCTGTGAATAGGCTGCAGGGGGACGGTGAAGACCAGCAACAGCTTTCAGGGCTGCCACCTTCCGTGTGGGACAAGGAGCCGGACGTTTGCCTTTTCGGAATCAGGCTCTGCCGAGGACGAGAGCCATGAGATGTTCCTCCTCTCAGCAAGCCCGGGTCCCAGATCCTGTTGTACCTGTGAATAGGCTGCAGGGGGACGGTGAAGACCAGCAACAGCTTTCCGGCCTGCCACCTTCCGTGTGGGACAAGGAGCCGGACGTGTGCCTTTTCGGAATCAGGCTCTGCCGAGGAAGAGATCCATGAGATGTTCCTCCTCTGGGCATGCCCAGGTCCCGAATCCTGTTGTGCCTGTGAATAGGCTGCAGGGGGACGGTGAAGACCAGCAACAGCTTTCAGGGCTGCCACCTTCCGTGTGGGACAAGGAGCCGGACGTGTGCCTGTCCGGAATCAGGCTCTGCCGAGGACGAGATCCATGAGAAGTTCCTCCTCTCAGCAAGCCCGGGTCCCAGATCCTGTTGTGCCTGTGAATAGGCTGCAGGGGGACGGTGAAGACCAGCAACAGCTTTCAGGGCTGCCACCTTCTGTGTGGGACAAGGAGCCGGACGTGTGCCTTTTCGGAATCAGGCTCTGCCGAGGACGAGAGCCATGAGATGTTCATCCTGTGGGCATGCCCGGGTCCTGAATCCTGTTGTGCCTCTGAATAGGCTGCAGGGGGACGGTGAAGACCAGCAACAGCTTTCAGGGCTGCCACCTTCCGTGTGGGACAAGGAGCCGGACATGTGCCTTTCAGGAATCAGACTCTGCCGAGGACGAGAGCCATGAGATGTTACTCCTCCGGGCATGCCCGGGTCCCAGATCCTGTTGTGCCTGTGAATAGGCTGCAGGGGGACGGTGAAGACCAGCAATAGCTTTCAGGGCTGCCACCTTCCGTGTGGGACAAGGAGCCGGACATGTGCCTTTCAGGAATCAGACTCTGCCGAGGACGAGAGCCATGAGATGTTACTGCTCCGGGGATGCCCGGGTCCCAGATCCTGTTGTGCCTGTGAATAGGCTGCAGGGGGACGGTGAAGACCAGCAACAGCTTTCAGGGCTGCCACCTTCCGTGTGGGACAAGGAGCCGGACGTGTGCCTTTTCGGAATCAGGCTCTGCCGAGGACGAGAGCCATGAGATGTTCCTCCTCTGGGCATGCCCGGGTCCTGAATCCTGTTGTGCCTCTGAATAGGCTGCAGGGGGACGGTGAAGACCAGCAACAGCTTTCAGGGCTGCCACCTTCCGTGTGGGACAAGGAGCCGGACGTGTGCCTTTTCGGAATCAGGCTCTGCCGAGGATGAAAGCCATGAGATGTTCCTCCTCTGGGCAAGCCCGGGTCCCAGATCCTGTTGTGCCTGTGAATAGGCTGCAGGGGGACGGTGAAGACCAGCAACAGCTTTCAGGGCTGCCACCTTCCGTGTGGGACAAGGAGCCGGACGTGTGCCTTTTCGGAATCAGGCTCTGCCGAGGACGAGATCCATGAGATGTTCCTCCTGTGGGCATGCCCGGGTCCTGAATCCTGTTGTGCCTGTGAATAGGCTGCAGGGGGATGGTGAACACCAGCAACAGCTTTCAGGGCTGCCACCTTCTGTGTGGGACAAGGAGCCGGACGTGTGCCTTTTCGGAATCAGGCTCTGCCGAGGACGAGAGCCATGAGATGTTCCTCCTCTGGGCATGCCCGGGTCCTGAATCCTGTTGTGCCTCTGAATAGGCTGCAGGGGGACGGTGAAGACCAGCAACAGCTTTCAGGGCTGCCACCTTCCGTGTGGGACAAGGAGCCGGACATGTGCCTTTCAGGAATCAGACTCTGCCGAGGACGAGAGCCATGAGATGTTCCTCCTCTGGGCATGCCCGGGTCCCAGATCCTGTTGTGCCTGTGAATAGGCTGCAGGGGGACGGTGAAGACCAGCAACAGCTTTCAGGGCTGCCACCTTCCGTGTGGGACAAGGAGCCGGACGTGTGCCTTTTCGGAATCAGGCTCTGCCGAGGACGAGAGCCATGAGATGTTCCTCCTCTGGGCAAGCCCGGGTCCCAGATCCTGTTGTGCCTGTGAATAGGCTGCAGGGGGACGGTGAAGACCAGCAACAGCTTTCAGGGCTGCCACCTTCCGTGTGGGACAAGGAGCCGGACGTTTGCCTTTTCGGAATCAGGCTCTGCCGAGGACGAGAGCCATGAGATGTTCCTCCTCTCAGCAAGCCCGGGTCCCAGATCCTGTTGTACCTGTGAATAGGCTGCAGGGGACGGTGAAGACCAGCAACAGCTTTCCGGCCTGCCACCTTCCGTGTGGGACAAGGAGCCGGACGTGTGCCTTTTCGGAATCAGGCTCTGCCGAGGAAGAGATCCATGAGATGTTCCTCCTCTGGGCATGCCCAGGTCCCGAATCCTGTTGTGCCTGTGAATAGGCTGCAGGGGGACGGTGAAGACCAGCAACAGCTTTCAGGGCTGCCACCTTCCGTGTGGGACAAGGAGCCGGACGTGTGCCTTTCCGGAATCAGGCTCTGCCGAGGACGAGATCCATGAGAAGTTCCTCCTCTCAGCAAGCCCGGGTCCCAGATCCTGTTGTGCCTGTGAATAGGCTGCAGGGGGACGGTGAAGACCAGCAACAGCTTTCAGGGCTGCCACCTTCTGTGTGGGACAAGGAGCCGGACGTGTGCCTTTTCGGAATCAGGCTCTGCCGAGGACGAGAGCCATGAGATGTTCATCCTGTGGGCATGCCCGGGTCCTGAATCCTGTTGTGCCTCTGAATAGGCTGCAGGGGGACGGTGAAGACCAGCAACAGCTTTCAGGGCTGCCACCTTCCGTGTGGGACAAGGAGCCGGACATGTGCCTTTCAGGAATCAGACTCTGCCGAGGACGAGAGCCATGAGATGTTACTCCTCCGGGAATGCCCGGGTCCCAGATCCTGTTGTGCCTGTGAATAGGCTGCAGGGGGACGGTGAAGACCAGCAATAGCTTTCAGGGCTGCCACCTTCCGTGTGGGACAAGGAGCCGGACATGTGCCTTTCAGGAATCAGACTCTGCCGAGGACGAGAGCCATGAGATGTTACTGCTCCGGGGATGCCCGGGTCCCAGATCCTGTTGTGCCTGTGAATAGGCTGCAGGGGGACGGTGAAGACCAGCAACAGCTTTCAGGGCTGCCACCTTCCGTGTGGGACAAGGAGCCGGACGTGTGCCTTTTCGGAATCAGGCTCTGCCGAGGACGAGAGCCATGAGATGTTCCTCCTCTGGGCATGCCCGGGTCCTGAATCCTGTTGTGCCTCTGAATAGGCTGCAGGGGGACGGTGAAGACCAGCAACAGCTTTCAGGGCTGCCACCTTCCGTGTGGGACAAGGAGCCGGACATGTGCCTTTCAGGAATCAGACTCTGCCGAGGACGAGAGCCATGAGATGTTCCTCCTCTGGGCATGCCCGGGTCCCAGATCCTGTTGTGCCTGTGAATAGGCTGCAGGGGGACGGTGAAGACCAGCAACAGCTTTCAGGGCTGCCACCTTCCGTGTGGGACAAGGAGCCGGACGTGTGCCTTTTCGGAATCAGGCTCTGCCGAGGACGAGAGCCATGAGATGTTCCTCCTCTGGGCAAGCCCGGGTCCCAGATCCTGTTGTGCCTGTGAATAGGCTGCAGGGGGACGGTGAAGACCAGCAACAGCTTTCCGGCCTGCCACCTTCCGTGTGGGACAAGGAGCCGGACGTGTGCCTTTTCGGAATCAGGCTCTGCCGAGGAAGAGATCCATGAGATGTTCCTCCTCTGGGCATGCCCAGGTCCCGAATCCTGTTGTGCCTGTGAATAGGCTGCAGGGGGACGGTGAAGACCAGCAACAGATTTCAGGGCTGCCACCTTCCGTGTGGGACAAGGAGCCGGACGTGTGCCTTTTCGGAATCAGGCTCTGCCGAGGACGAGAGCCATGAGATGTTCCTCCTCTGGGCAAGCCCGGGTCCCAGATCCTGTTGTGCCTGTGAATAGGCTGCAGGGGGACGGTGAAGACCAGCAACATCTTTCAGGGCTGCCACCTTCCGTGTGGGACAAGGAGCCGGACGTGTGCCTTTTCGGAATCAGGCTCTACCGAGGACGAGAGCCATGAGATGTTCCTCCTCTCAGCAAGCCCGGGTCCCAGATCCTGTTGTATCTGTGAATAGGCTGCAGGGGGACGGTGAAGACCAGCAACAGCTTTCAGGGCTGCCACCGTCCGTGTGGGACAAGGAGCCGGACGTGTGCCTTTTCGGAATCAGGCTCTGCCGAGGACGAGAGCCATGAGATGTTCCTCCTCTCAGCAAGCCCGGGTCCCATATCCTGTTGTACCTGTGAATAGGCTGCAGGGGGACGGTGAAGACCAGCAACAGCTTTCAGGGCTGCCACCTTCCGTGTGGGACAAGGAGCCGGACGTGTGCCTTTTCGGAATCAGGCTCTGCCGAGGATGAAAGCCATGAGATGTTCCTCCTCTGGGCAAGCCCGGGTCCCAGATCCTGTTGTGCCTGTGAATAGGCTGCAGGGGGACGGTGAAGACCAGCAACAGCTTTCAGGGCTGCCACCTTCCGTGTGGGACAAGGAGCCGGACGTGTGCCTTTTCGGAATCAGGCTCTGCCGAGGACGAGATCCATGAGATGTTCCTCCTGTGGGCATGCCCGGGTCCTGAATCCTGTTGTGCCTGTGAATAGGCTGCAGGGGGATGGTGAACACCAGCAACAGCTTTCAGGGCTGCCACCTTCTGTGTGGGACAAGGAGCCGGACGTGTGCCTTTTCGGAATCAGGCTCTGCCGAGGACGAGAGCCATGAGATGTTCCTCCTCTGGGCATGCCCGGGTCCTGAATCCTGTTGTGCCTCTGAATAGGCTGCAGGGGGACGGTGAAGACCAGCAACAGCTTTCAGGGCTGCCACCTTCCGTGTGGGACAAGGAGCCGGACTTGTGCCTTTCAGGAATCAGACTCTGCCGAGGACGAGAGCCATGAGATGTTCCTCCACTGGGCATGCCCGGGTCCCAGATCCTGTTGTGCCTGTGAATAGGCTGCAGGGGGACGGTGAAGACCAGCAACAGCTTTCAGGGCTGCCACCTTCCGTGTGGGACAAGGAGCCGGACGTGTGCCTTTTCGGAATCAGGCTCTGCCGAGGACGAGAGCCATGAGATGTTCCTCCTCTGGGCAAGCCCGGGTCCCAGATCCTGTTGTGCCTGTGAATAGGCTGCAGGGGGACGGTGAAGACCAGCAACAGCTTTCAGGGCTGCCACCTTCCGTGTGGGACAAGGAGCCGGACGTTTGCCTTTTCGGAATCAGGCTCTGCCGAGGACGAGAGCCATGAGATGTTCCTCCTCTGGGCAAGCCCGGGTCCCAGATCCTGTTGTACCTGTGAATAGGCTGCAGGGGGACGGTGAAGACCAGCAACAGCTTTCCGGCCTGCCACCTTCCGTGTGGGACAAGGAGCCGGACGTGTGGCTTTTCGGAATCAGGCTCTGCCGAGGAAGAGATCCATGAGATGTTCCTCCTCTGGGCATGCCCAGGTCCCGAATCCTGTTGTGCCTGTGAATAGGCTGCAGGGGGACGGTGAAGACCAGCTACAGCTTTCAGGGCTGCCACCTTCCGTGTGGGACAAGGAGCCGGACGTGTGCCTTTCCGGAATCAGGCTCTGCCGAGGACGAGATCCATGAGAAGTTCCTCCTCTCAGCAAGCCCGGGTCCCAGATCCTGTTGTGCCTGTGAATAGGCTGCAGGGGGACGGTGAAGACCAGCAACAGCTTTCAGGGCTGCCACCTTCTGTGTGGGACAAGGAGCCGGACGTGTGCCTTTTCGGAATCAGGCTCTGCCGAGGACGAGAGCCATGAGATGTTCATCCTGTGGGCATGCCCGGGTCCTGAATCCTGTTGTGCCTCTGAATAGGCTGCAGGGGGACGGTGAAGACCAGCAACAGCTTTCAGGGCTGCCACCTTCCGTGTGGGACAATGAGCCGGACATGTGCCTTTCAGGAATCAGACTCTGCCGAGGACGAGAGCCATGAGATGTTACTCCTCCGGGCATGCCCGGGTCCCAGATCCTGTTGTGCCTGTGAATAGGCTGCAGGGGGACGGTGAAGACCAGCAATAGCTTTCAGGGCTGCCACCTTCCGTGTGGGACAAGGAGCCGGACATGTGCCTTTCAGGAATCAGACTCTGCCGAGGACGAGAGCCATGAGATGTTACTGCTCCGGGGATGCCCGGGTCCCAGATCCTGTTGTGCCTGTGAATAGGCTGCAGGGGGACGGTGAAGACCAGCAACAGCTTTCAGGGCTGCCACCTTCCGTGTGGGACAAGGAGCCGGACGTGTGCCTTTTCGGAATCAGGCTCTGCCGAGGACGAGAGCCATGAGATGTTCCTCCTCTGGGCATGCCCGGGTCCTGAATCCTGTTGTGCCTCTGAATAGGCTGCAGGGGGACGGTGAAGACCAGCAACAGCTTTCAGGGCTGCCACCTTCCGTGTGGGACAAGGAGCCGGACATGTGCCTTTCAGGAATCAGACTCTGCCGAGGACGAGAGCCATGAGATGTTCCTCCTCTGGGCATGCCCGGGTCCCAGATCCTGTTGTGCCTGTGAATAGGCTGCAGGGGGACGGTGAAGACCAGCAACAGCTTTCAGGGCTGCCACCTTCCGTGTGGGACAAGGAGCCGGACGTGTGCCTTTTCGGAATCAGGCTCTGCCGAGGACGAGAGCCATGAGATGTTCCTCCTCTGGGCAAGCCCGGGTCCCAGATCCTGTTGTGCCTGTGAATAGGCTGCAGGGGGACGGTGAAGACCAGCAACATCTTTCAGGGCTGCCACCTTCCGTGTGGGACAAGGAGCCGGACGTGTGCCTTTTCGGAATCAGGCTCTACCGAGGACGAGAGCCATGAGATGTTCCTCCTCTCAGCAAGCCCGGGTCCCAGATCCTGTTGTATCTGTGAATAGGCTGCAGGGGGACGGTGAAGACCAGCAACAGCTTTCAGGGCTGCCACCGTCCGTGTGGGACAAGGAGCCGGACGTGTGCCTTTTCGGAATCAGGCTCTGCCGAGGACGAGAGCCATGAGATGTTCCTCCTCTCAGCAAGCCCGGGTCCCATATCCTGTTGTACCTGTGAATAGGCTGCAGGGGGACGGTGAAGACCAGCAACAGCTTTCAGGGCTGCCACCTTCCGTGTGGGACAAGGAGCCGGACGTGTGCCTTTTCGGAATCAGGCTCTGCCGAGGATGAAAGCCATGAGATGTTCCTCCTCTGGGCAAGCCCGGGTCCCAGATCCTGTTGTGCCTGTGAATAGGCTGCAGGGGGACGGTGAAGACCAGCAACATCTTTCAGGGCTGCCACCTTCCGTGTGGGACAAGGAGCCGGACGTGTGCCTTTTCGGAATCAGGCTCTGCCGAGGACGAGATCCATGAGATGTTCCTCCTGTGGGCATGCCCGGGTCCTGAATCCTGTTGTGCCTGTGAATAGGCTGCAGGGGGATGGTGAACACCAGCAACAGCTTTCAGGGCTGCCACCTTCTGTGTGGGACAAGGAGCCGGACGTGTGCCTTTTCGGAATCAGGCTCTGCCGAGGACGAGAGCCATGAGATGTTCCTCCTCTGGGCATGCCCGGGTCCTGAATCCTGTTGTGCCTCTGAATAGGCTGCAGGGGGACGGTGAAGACCAGCAACAGCTTTCAGGGCTGCCACCTTCCGTGTGGGACAAGGAGCCGGACATGTGCCTTTCAGGAATCAGACTCTGCCGAGGACGAGAGCCATGAGATGTTCCTCCACTGGGCATGCCCGGGTCCCAGATCCTGTTGTGCCTGTGAATAGGCTGCAGGGGGACGGTGAAGACCAGCAACAGCTTTCAGGGCTGCCACCTTCCGTGTGGGACAAGGAGCCGGACGTGTGCCTTTTCGGAATCAGGCTCTGCCGAGGACGAGAGCCATGAGATGTTCCTCCTCTGGGCAAGCCCGGGTCCCAGATCCTGTTGTGCCTGTGAATAGGCTGCAGGGGGACGGTGAAGACCAGCAACAGCTTTCAGGGCTGCCACCTTCCGTGTGGGACAAGGAGCCGGACGTTTGCCTTTTCGGAATCAGGCTCTGCCGAGGACGAGAGCCATGAGATGTTCCTCCTCTCAGCAAGCCCGGGTCCCAGATCCTGTTGTACCTGTGAATAGGCTGCAGGGGGACGGTGAAGACCAGCAACAGCTTTCCGGCCTGCCACCTTCCGTGTGGGACAAGGAGCCGGACGTGTGCCTTTTCGGAATCAGGCTCTGCCGAGGAAGAGATCCATGAGATGTTCCTCCTCTGGGCATGCCCAGGTCCCGAATCCTGTTGTGCCTGTGAATAGGCTGCAGGGGGACGGTGAAGACCAGCAACAGCTTTCAGGGCTGCCACCTTCCGTGTGGGACAAGGAGCCGGACGTGTGCCTTTCCGGAATCAGGATCTGCCGAGGACGAGATCCATGAGAAGTTCCTCCTCTCAGCAAGCCCGGGTCCCAGATCCTGTTGTGCCTGTGAATAGGCTGCAGGGGGACGGTGAAGACCAGCAACAGCTTTCAGGGCTGCCACCTTCTGTGTGGGACAAGGAGCCGGACGTGTGCCTTTTCGGAATCAGGCTCTGCCGAGGACGAGAGCCATGAGATGTTCATCCTGTGGGCATGCCCGGGTCCTGAATCCTGTTGTGCCTCTGAATAGGCTGCAGGGGGACGGTGAAGACCAGCAACAGCTTTCAGGGCTGCCACCTTCCGTGTGGGACAAGGAGCCGGACATGTGCCTTTCAGGAATCAGACTCTGCCGAGGACGAGAGCCATGAGATGTTACTCCTCCGGGCATGCCCGGGTCCCAGATCCTGTTGTGCCTGTGAATAGGCTGCAGGGGGACGGTGAGGGCTGCCACCTTCCGTGTGGGACAAGGAGCCGGACATGTGCCTTTCAGGAATCAGACTCTGCCGAGGACGAGAGCCATGAGATGTTACTGCTCCGGGGATGCCCGGGTCCCAGATCCTGTTGTGCCTGTGAATAGGCTGCAGGGGGACGGTGAAGACCAGCAACAGCTTTCAGGGCTGCCACCTTCCGTGTGGGACAAGGAGCCGGACGTGTGCCTTTTCGGAATCAGGCTCTGCCGAGGACGAGAGCCATGAGATGTTCCTCCTCTGGGCATGCCCGGGTCCTGAATCCTGTTGTGCCTCTGAATAGGCTGCAGGGGGACGGTGAAGACCAGCAACAGCTTTCAGGGCTGCCACCTTCCGTGTGGGACAAGGAGCCGGACATGTGCCTTTCAGGAATCAGACTCTGCCGAGGACGAGATCCATGAGATGTTCCTCCTCTGGGCATGCCCGGGTCCCAGATCCTGTTGTGCCTGTGAATAGGCTGCAGGGGGACGGTGAAGACCAGCAACAGCTTTCAGGGCTGCCACCTTCCGTGTGGGACAAGGAGCCGGACGTGTGCCTTTTCGGAATCAGGCTCTGCCGAGGACGAGAGCCATGAGATGTTCCTCCTCTGGGCAAGCCCGGGTCCCAGATCCTGTTGTGCCTGTGAATAGGCTGCAGGGGGACAGTGAAGACCAGCAACAGCTTTCCGGCCTGCCACCTTCCGTGTGGGACAAGGAGCCGGACGTGTGCCTTTTCGGAATCAGGCTCTGCCGAGGAAGAGATCCATGAGATGTTCCTCCTCTCGGCATGCCCAGGTCCCGAATCCTGTTGTGCCTGTGAATAGGCTGCAGGGGGACGGTGAAGACCAGCAACAGCTTTCAGGGCTGCCACCTTCCGTGTGGGACAAGGAGCCGGACGTGTGCCTTTTCGGAATCAGGCTCTGCCGAGGACGAGAGCCATGAGATGTTCCTCCTCTGGGCAAGCCCGGGTCCCAGATCCTGTTGTGCCTGTGAATAGGCTGCAGGGGGACGGTGAAGACCAGCAACAGCTTTCAGGGCTGCCACCTTCCGTGTGGGACAAGGAGCCGGACGTGTGCCTTTTCGGAATCAGGCTCTACCGAGGACGAGAGCCATGAGATGTTCCTCCTCTCAGCAAGCCCGGGTCCCAGATCCTGTTGTATCTGTGAATAGGCTGCAGGGGGACGGTGAAGACCAGCAACAGCTTTCAGGGCTGCCACCGTCCGTGTGGGACAAGGAGCCGGACGTGTGCCTTTTCGGAATCAGACTCTGCCGAGGACGAGAGCCATGAGATGTTCCTCCTCTCAGCAAGCCCGGGTCCCATATCCTGTTGTACCTGTGAATAGGCTGCAGGGGGACGGTGAAGACCAGCAACAGCTTTCAGGGCTGCCACCTTCCGTGTGGGACAAGGAGCCGGACGTGTGCCTTTTCGGAATCAGGCTCTGCCGAGGATGAAAGCCATGAGATGTTCCTCCTCTGGGCAAGCCCGGGTCCCAGATCCTGTTGTGCCTGTGAATAGGCTGCAGGGGGACGGTGAAGACCAGCAACAGCTTTCAGGGCTGCCACCTTCCGTGTGGGACAAGGAGCCGGACGTGTGCCTTTTCGGAATCAGGCTCTGCCGAGGACGAGATCCATGAGATGTTCCTCCTGTGGGCATGCCCGGGTCCTGAATCCTGTTGTGCCTGTGAATAGGCTGCAGGGGGATGCTGAACACCAGCAACAGCTTTCAGGGCTGCCACCTTCTGTGTGGGACAAGGAGCCGGACGTGTGCCTTTTCGGAATCAGGCTCTGCCGAGGACGAGAGCCATGAGATGTTCCTCCTCTGGGCATGCCCGGGTCCTGAATCCTGTTGTGCCTCTGAATAGGCTGCAGGGGGACGGTGAAGACCAGCAACAGCTTTCAGGGCTGCCACCTTCCGTGTGGGACAAGGAGCCGGACATGTGCCTTTCAGGAATCAGACTCTGCCGAGGACGAGAGCCATGAGATGTTCCTCCTCTGGGCATGCCCGGGTCCCAGATCCTGTTGTGCCTGTGAATAGGCTGCAGGGGGACGGTGAAGACCAGCAACAGCTTTCAGGGCTGCCACCTTCCGTGTGGGACAAGGAGCCGGACGTGTGCCTTTTCGGAATCAGGCTCTGC